>NW_010196498.1:0-1462 GCF_000695765.1 Mesitornis unicolor
AGAAAAATCAGCTTGCATACAGGTAACCATTTAACTTTTAAATTTTCTGGGACTGAGTGGTACAAGGTGTCTAAGAAAAAGGCCCAAATTGTGAGTGAAGTTGTGGTTTATTTGGGCTTTGAAATTTCAAGAGGACAAGGACAGCTGGGAATAGAACGAAAAGAAGCTATTTGTGCTATTCCAGAGCCTCAAGTGCATGAGTTAAGGGCATTTCTGGGAATGACAGGATGGTGCAGGCTTTGGATCATGAACTATGGTTTAATAGCCAAGCCATTGTATGAGGCCCAGAAAGCTGCCCCTTTTGTGTGGGGAAAACCACAGCAAGAAGCTTTCCAAAAGCTCAAGGAGGCTGCGATGACAGCACCAGCTCTTGGCTTACCAGATTTGACTAAAGACTTTCAATTGTTTGTCCATGAAAGAAAGCACCTAGCTTTAGGAGTCCTGACACAGAGGATGGAAAAATACCAGTGGGATACTTTTCCAAACAGCTGGACTCGGTAAGCAAAGGGTGGCCTTTTTGGAGCAAAAGGGGGGTCATTGGCTATCCCCTAGCAGAATGATGAAATATCAAGTGATACTTACTGAACAAGATGATGTACTTTTAAAAACAACTGACCTTGTGAATCCTGCAGTGTTTTTGAGTACTTCACAGGAAGAGCAGCAGCTGGAGCATGACTGCATTGTAACCATTGAGCATACTTACTCCAGTCTGGAGGATCTGAAAGATGTTCCCCTTGAGAAGCCAGACTGGGAACTATTTACGGACGGCTCCAGTTTCATCTTGATTGGAACTCGCTACGCTGGATATGTGGTAACAACTGAAAATACAGTGGTGGAGGCACATGCACTGCCTATCACAACCTCCGCACAGAAAGCAGAATTGATCGCATTAACCCGAGCCTTGGAACTAAGTGAAGGAAAGAAGGCTAACATATGGACTGACTCTAAATATGCCTTTGGTGTAGTCCATGTCCATGGAGCCCTGTGGAAAGAAAGAGGACTATTGTCCTCACAGGGAACAAACATTAAGCATCAAAAGGAAGTTTTACAGCTTTCATTGGCTGTACAAGAGCCAGCACAAATTTCGATCATGCACTGTAGAGCACACCAATCTGGAAACACTAAAATAATAGAAGGGAATAGATGATTGGCAGACCAGACTGCTAAGAAATCAGCTCTATAGCAAACGGCATCACAAATGGCACTAATTTCAACTAGAACTGTGGAACTTCCTAAAGAATCTCCAAAGTATTCTGGAGAGGATGATAAATTGGCACAGTTGGTAAATCAAAGAAAAATCAGGAAGGATGGTGGGTTACCAGCATGGGACAAGTAGTGGTGCCTCCTTTCGTTATGAGAGAGATCTTACAGGTAAAACATCATGAATGTCATTGGGGTGCAGAAGCCATGGTACAGATTCTAAAGCGAAACGTAATATCAGTAAAAATGTTAGAAATGGCTA
>NW_010196499.1:0-3461 GCF_000695765.1 Mesitornis unicolor
GACAAGGGGCAATGGGTGCAATCTGGAACATGGGAAGTTCTACCTGAACATGAGAAAAAACTTTTTCACTGTGAGGGTAACAGAGCACTGGACCAGGCTGCCCAGAGAGGTTGTGGAGTCTCCTTCTCTGGAGACATTCAAAACCAACCTGGACGCATTCCTGTGTGACCTGGTCTGGGTGATCCTGCTCTGGCAGGGGGGTTGGACTGGGCGATCTTTCAAAGTCCCTTCCAACTCCTCATATTCTGTGATTCTTTCACCATCATCTGAAGCATCTGAGCCTCAAATGCTTGATGTAGCACCAGCAAGTAGTGGTGTGTGTTGAGTCACTGTAGAGGTTAAGGGTTAGACCAGCCTGGGCAGACCCATGCTGTATGTTGAATGGCCCCTGCTGTGTGGGAACAACCTGGGGGATGTCCTCAGAGCAGACACAGGGCTCTGCTGGGGTTCCCCAAGACTGTGATGAGTAACGAGACCATCCTGAGACACAGGAGTAAAAGTGGCTGATGGAGCAAGGGCAAGGAAGCCAGGAGTAGTCCTGGGATGTGATTGCATCTTCTGAGGAGTCCCAGGCTCTTGCTGGGTGCTGCAGGAGGACAAGGCAGGGCGTGCGATAACCACACAAGTATCTCTGCTCTGCAGGTTGGGGCGGGTGGAGCTGCACAGACGACACCAAGGCCCAGTCTGTCGGTACGCAGAACCTGGCCACCCTCCTGCTCACCCTGAGCAACCTCATGTTCCTGCCGGCAATAGCGGTTGCTGTTTATCGCTACTACCTGGTGGAGGCCTCCGTCTACACCTACACCATGTTCTTCTCCACGGTAGGGATTGCCTTTTGCCAGGTCCCCTGCCAGCTCCCCCTGAGCATCAGGGATGCTGCACCAGACTGAAGTCCTTGGTGGAGCAGTCCATCCTGGAGCTGCACCAAGGGCTTCTAGGATCATTGAACAAGCACCTTTATGGCCATGTCTTGCCCCTCGGAGCTTGGTAGCGGTGTTATTTTCACTGGGCTCTTCCACCCATGCTGTGGGCGCTCATATTTGGGGGTTGGACACCAGGGAGCTGAGGCGGGGTTGAAGCATTGTGTACTTGAAGGGTGCTGTCCTAGGAGCTCTGGGCTGCTGCTGGGAGGACGCAGGTTGACGGCTGTTGTCCTCTGCTTTCTGTAATGTCACAGTGGTTTGATGGAGCTTCCTGGAGGCACTGCCAGGAGGCATCGTGGCTACCACGGGCTGAGCCTTCTCCTGCCTCTCCTTCCCAGAAAGCTGTGTGCTGCTGCTGGGTTCATGCTGGCCTTTGCTTTTGTCCCCGGCTCTAGTTCTACCACGCATGTGACCAGCCAGGCGTCGCAGTGATGTGCATCATGGACTACGACACACTACAGTACTGTGACTTTTTGGGCTCTGTGGTGTCCATCTGGGTGACGATCCTGTGCATGTCCCGAGTGAAGAAGATCCTGAAATACGTGAGTGTTGGGCAACCCCACACGGCAGGGCCAGCCAAGCTGTGAGTGGCCGTGTTGAGCCCTCTCAGGCTGTGCTTTAATGACACAGCCCATACAACTGCTCCTCCTCTGCTGCCCGCAGGCTAGCCTGCTCTGGGGACAGCGCAGCGTGTGACAAAGCCTGTCGCCCAATGCCACCCTGGTTGTTTAAACCAGTGGCTTGTTTTGTCCCAGGAGTTTGGATTGTGAAGCTGTGTGCTTTTAGGGACTGGGCCTGAAGGTACTGAGATTTGTGGGAAAGGTTTGTGGGTCCTCTGGTTTCTCCTTGTGGAGGTGCTGCTCCTGAGTCCTGCATGTGTGCAGGGCTGGATGGCCTGGAGGTGAGGTCCTCTCTGCCTCTGGCATGGCTGGCTGTGCCCTGAGAGCAGCTGATGATAGTCATGGTGTCTCATTCCCAGGTCCTTTTCGTCTTGGGGACCCTGTTAATTGCCATGTCCCTGCAGCTGGACCGCAGAGGGGTGTGGAACATGATGGGTCCCTGCCTCTTTGCCCTCGTCATCATGATCGCAGCATGGGTAAGTAAGGGCAGCCAGGCAGGACCCGCTGCCCTTTTCTCCCCTCTGGGGAATGATGGTGGCAGAGCAGACCCCAGCCCATCCACAAGAACGGCTTGATCTCCTTGAAACACCCAGGTGGAGGGAGAGCAGTGCGAGGGATTCACCCTCCATTCCTCCATTAGCTGATAAATCCCTGGCTTTGGGTCTCAGCATATTCCAGCTGCTGCAGCTCCAGCTGAGCCATGCCTGCAGCTGGAGTGTTGTCCCAGAATGGTCAGCTATTGCCCATGCCCTGGGCAGGAGCTATAGCATCTGTGCTGGGCTTTAGTGCCACTGCTGGAGTGTGACTTTTGCACACAAGGGACAAGCCCAAAAAGGGGGGAAAACTGCATTTCTCAGGGGCAGCAGACATATGCTCTTGCTGTGAGGTTGGCAGCACTGCCTGTTTCCTCCTGCCTAAGCTTCTGCTTGGCTGCTTAACTCTTCTGTGCTCTGACACCTCCAGGTTCACCACGGCGTGAAGCGCAGACACTGCTACCCCTCCTCTTGGAAGCGCTGGGTTTTCTACC
Organism: Mesitornis unicolor; assembly: GCF_000695765.1. Taxonomy (NCBI): domain Eukaryota; kingdom Metazoa; phylum Chordata; class Aves; order Mesitornithiformes; family Mesitornithidae; genus Mesitornis; species Mesitornis unicolor. The sequence continues at coordinate 2,571 of NW_010196499.1, forward strand.
TCCTCCCAGGGATCACCTTGGCTTTCATCGCCATCTCCGTATATGCATTCATGGAAACCAATGAGAACTATTACTACACCCACAGCATCTGGCACGTGCTGGTGGCTTGCAGCGTTGCGTTCCTGCTTCCTCCTCGGGACAAGCATAAAAAGCCCTGGGCCTGGTCACAGAAGCTCACTTGTCGCTATCAGATCTGCCAGAACGACCGTGAGGAGCTCTATGCTGTGACCTGAAACTGCTCAGCTCCGGGTCGCAGAAGTAGAGGGCTGGTGAGGTCACTCTTCTCCTTGGCTGCCCCTCGTTCACACGCCAGCAATTCTGTGTGCTCATTCACTGCCCAGGACAGCACAGTACGGACTGGGATTAAAGATGAAGATGGTGGGCCTGTCTTGTGCAGGCAAGTTTGAGGCCACCTCTGCTTTTCTGCTGGGATAGGGCAGGCTTTTCATGGTTCTAGATCAAGGAATAGCCTGTCCCCCACCTCCCCATGGCCCTGGGGGAAATCTCCAACCCTTCTTCCCCTCCTGCTGCATCCATGAGGCTTGGGCTTAGCCCACACTGAGCTGGAGCTGGGGCTTTGGCTCTTCCCTGCAGCCATGGTCCTAGCAGGGGCTGTGTGACACAGATTTCCCCTGCCATCCTGCAATCAGCATTTGAACCCAAGAAAAGAATGAGTTTCTTCTGATCTGGGGAGCAAATGCTGCTGCGTGTCCTTGGTGCTGATGGGGAAGGAGGGATCTGATTCTGGTGTGCAGTGGGCCTTCGGCCACCGTCTCTGAAGCCTCTCTCCCCATGAGACAGGCGGTGCTGCTCTTACCTAGTCCTGATTCTGAGGGGAAGAATGAGGCTGGGACTTGAGCCCTGAATTCAGGACCAGACTTAGCAGGAAAG
>NW_010196499.1:3492-4834 GCF_000695765.1 Mesitornis unicolor
AAATCCCCTTATGGGGACATACATGAGGCCTGAGCAGCATCTTGCCCAGAGCTGGGAAACCTTCAGCAGTGCAGGGTTTAGTCTAAGTTTAACTTTAGCCCTCTTAGCTCATCTGGAAGGAGCCAGGCTGCTGTACTGTCTCCTCCCTCTTGTTGATGTTCAGGTAGTCACTGTATTCCTCCCTTTTGTGGGTTTGGCATGTGCGCAGCTCTGCCTGGGCAGCATAGGTGGTCCAGGATGGTGTCTGAGCTGCAGACCCCCTGCTCGTCCAGCCTGCTCTGCCTCGGAGGTTGGATGTGCTGCAGAGCCGTGGTCAATCTGAGGCCACCAGCAGCATCCCACTCCCACAGGAGCATTGCCATGGGCTCCCTGTGTGGCTACAGTCTCCTTTGCAGTGTCTGTCTCACCTTAGCCTTACCACAGGGCACACAGGCATCAGAAAGAAAGGGCAGAAACCTGACAACCAGAAAAGTTGTCTTTGCCCATCCTTATTCTATAGATAAGGGCTCAAATTGTTCTGTGCTGGTTTAGTCCAGCTGTGGTCAGTCTGCTGTGTGCTACTGGGAGACCCTCGGGTGGCTTTGGGGAGGAAAGCGCTATTAATGATTTCCCTCCTTGGGGCTATTTCTTTGCTTTGAAGAGCACCCAGCTCAGCTCTGCACTTTAACCCTGTCCCTCCCCTTCCCCTGCATACTCTGATTTTTTAAGCAGACACAGGATGAGCCAAGGGTGCTTGCCTGCACCCAGCAGTGTCGTCTCCCCGTCACCCATGTGTTCCCCCCTTTCCTTTTGCTGCCACCATCCACGACAGCAGAGTGGGAGCGGGAGCCGTGGGGCCCTCAGGGCTTCCTTGGACTTTTATCCCTTTTAGGCACTTTTTTCCCCCCATCTCGGTTTGCACAGTGGCTTTGAAGCCCCGGCGCTGTGGCAGGCGATGCCGCCCCTTCACGGCTGTGCTGTCTGTGCCAGGCTGCCGGTGACCAGAGAAAGCAATAACTCCTCCTCAGACCTTCTCCTTCACGGAGAAGCTTTGGAGAGAGAAACCCCCGCTAACGTGATTGTTTGTTTTGCGTTTGATCACTGAAATCCTGCTTTCGACCCCTCCGTGACTGTTGGCCCTGGCACAAGGTTGTGACAGGTGCCAGGGGTGGGGGGGTTGTTAATTATTTTTGGGTAGAATCTGAGCGAATTTCTGTGTCTGGGGAAGAAAAAGGGTTTTTCTTTTCCTTTGCTGTTAATACCTGTGATTATTTTATACGGTAAATTTTAAAGCTTACAGTTTTATAATTTAATAAAGGTAATGGTATTTGAGGGCAAATCTGTGGTGGCTGCAGTTGATACC
>NW_010196500.1:0-1870 GCF_000695765.1 Mesitornis unicolor
ATATTTTCTATAACCCATCATTTAGATTTACACCACTGGCACTCATTTCCTTACATGGCTGTAATTCTTGCCAAACTTCCCAAGATTCAGATTTGATCTTGCATTAGTTTTTAAAATATGCAAGTCCTACTGTCGCTTTTCAGACGACTACAGTGTGTGTGTAGGCTTTCCTAATGTTGGCTGTACTCCGATTATAAGTACCATCAGCATAATAATGTTTCTGTCAGCAAATATTTCATCTGTTCTGTCAGAGCTGTGGTAGGTAAGAGTAGCGTAATTAGAGCCAATCTAAGCATATGTTATATTTGTCGTTAAATTTGGTTTGGTTTGCGTGTTTCATAGTACTTAAAAGTGGGGGTGTTCTTCTGAGTACCTGACAACCCGTGCTTGCATGGAAGTTTCAGAGATGCAGGGCAAAAGCAATACAGTGAATCTTTTCTGAACTCATATTTTTAAACCAGATTTTGATCTGATAGGGACTCTTCAAAGAGAGAATGCTCTGTTGAATTCCTGTGTAATTGAGAATCCCAGGGGAATTTCTGAGGTTGGAAAAAATGTGCAGTATATTTCAAAATAAATTGGGATGCTGATCCTCTAAGCCTGTAATACTTCCTGTGCCATTAAAACGTCTTTGATGTTAAACTACTTTGACATCACATTAATTCCCTTTGTTCCAAAAACCGTCTGCCGCGTAGCACGTTTCTTGGGTTTCTTCACTAGGAACACTTGACAGTGACTGTCGGTGTGCCCCTTGAGATCCCGGTTAGCACTGGACTTTTGCTACACAGAGCAGTGACGGCAGTAGTATTTCCAGCAGATTGTGTCTCATTTCAAAGAAGTCGATGAAACTTAGCAATACTTGTAGATTTTCTAGTAAATTCTCTCTCTCTTACATTAGGAATGGGCGAGAAATTTAATTTAATCAAGTCATAAGTAATTTGAAATAATTTTAGAATATAGGAAACGTTTGGAAGTAATTTCTTGGATTTTTGTCAAAATGCTGTTTCTTCTGCCTCTCCCCTTAGCTACCCACATGACGGCATCAGCCGGGCTGGTTGCCTTGGTACCTGAAGGCTGTGTGTGGTGGAGTTTGGTTGCTGAGACAGCGTGATTTGTCATGTGGAAGTACAAGCCATTAGCAGGGTGTTGTCTGGCTAGGAGTGCCTTGTGTGCTGCATTGAGTAAGCTCATGTTTTGTGGCTTTCATCTGTGAATGTTAGTATTATTTACTCTTTCTTCTAGTTGTCTGCTAAGGCCAGGTTTGTTATGTGATGGTAGAAATTGCCAGAGCTCTCCCCTTGTTCCCAAAGAGAGAGCCACTCTTCCTGTCACCTGAGTGTGGACATGTGAGTGTGCCCAGCCAGTTAGGTTTATATTCTGCCTGTGCTTAGTACCTGAAATGTGGTTTAAGGGAGAAGTTCAGTGTTCCATCAGTCCCCTTGTCCTTCCCAGGCTTCATCTTCAGTCCTGACACATTCTGGAGTGAAAGTCTACTCATGCCAGACTCCCCATTATGCTTTGGTATAATGCTTCTGGCTGACCTTTGCTATGATGCTGGAATTTCATATAAAGATCTCAGGATTAAATTAACTTTTTTAAAAACTCTTCTATGGAAGGCTGAGGTGGGGCAGTGCTGGAGAGTAAAATCCCCTTCCCATAGAATTGTAATAGCGGTAGCTGAGGCAATACCAGTTTGACCTGTATCATTTCATCTTTATGTAAAGCATAAAGAATTCAAGGTTTAGTTGGTCTGCTTTTACGTTATTTATTTCAGCAGTGGTCCTTTTGCTATGAGTTGAAGCAAATGAAGTAGCTATTCTGGGATCACACAGAATAATCAGAATCTGTATTTAATGTGTCAATGGAAAGA
>NW_010196500.1:1901-41920 GCF_000695765.1 Mesitornis unicolor
GCTTCTGATCCTCACTAACTCCGTGAGAAGAAAACCCAGGTCATCTTCCTCCCTTGTCAAAGAAGCAGCAGTGTTTGAGAACTAAGACAGGTCCATTCAGCACTGAAATTAAGAATGCATTTTAACTGTGATGAGCCATTTGAACAAGACACACTGGCAATGTCTCCATCTCCTGATGTTTTTCAGACCAGATGTTTTCTTATTTGAAATGTCTTTGTTAAACTCTTCAGTTACTGAACTGACACGGAGATCTGCTGTTAGATGTGTTCAGGTGCGCATTCAAGTTGGGGTCTAATCTCTGAACTCATTATTGGAAATTCTCATTTACATCTAAGAAGTTGTTAGACTATTGTGTGATGCTGCAATACTTGTGCTCCTGTTTTCTGTCCCTGAAAATAACTGTAAAACTGAGGATGGGCTTAGGCTTCAGTGTTTGGCTTTCAGGTTGCTTGTACAGCCTTCTCTTACCCTGGGGCTTCCTGTCTGATGCTCACAGGTGAGGCTGCAGACATTTCCACCGGTGTGGTCAGAAAAGAGTCACAGGACGACTTCCACCCTGCTGTCTGATGGATGCTGCGGCATATCTGTTTGGTTTATTTGTATGTACTTAATCTGGCTGCTTGTTATTTGGGACTTGAACCTTTTCCTGTTATGTAAAGCCACCACAAATGCTGTTTTGGGGTTCTCTGAAGTGCCAGTGACTCCAGATGATGCTGTTAGACCTCCAGGACAAGAATGTAGGGGCAAGAGGGCAAAAGTGTATCTGGGATTGATCTCTTGGAGGCACTTCAGTCTAGGTTTAGGTTTACCAGTTTTTTCTTTTAGTGCATAGAAACTCATCAATAAGCAAATATATATTTTTGACATATGCTATGAAGCTGTAGATTTGTTTATCATACTGAATATTTCTGTGAATATTTCTGCTGGTTCCAAAAAGATTGAGTCACACTTCACTTATATACAAGAAGTCTTTGCTCTCTGCTGTCTTACTGCTCCTGCATAACTAGTGTTTAAATCTACTCTCTTCTGTTACTAATCCTTCAAAAGTGATAGAGGTCTTCAAAGCAGAGATGAACTTCCTTGTTTTTAGGTATGATATAAGTTACCAATCCACAGCTTACACATGCTTAAGACTGGTGTAAAAATAATTTGCTTTTGATAACACTTTGTTGCATAGAAATCACAATGTATTTTAATTTTTTACATATATTTTAAGGCATCATTCACAAGTAATTGCTTTGGTGTAATTTTTATGACATAATAGTCATGATATTTCTTCTACACCCAAGCTTAAACCAATCTCTCTCTCTATGGAGACAAAGCACATACCACAAAAGTAATAAAAATGATAAGCCCTGTAGTGTATAGCAAATCTAAAACAAGCCAGGACAGACATATTTTCACACATAACCTAAGTTTAAATTTAGTGCAGTGGATTGGTCCCTTACTTAGCCTTTAATAAAACAGGATTAAAGGGTATTTATATCTAAATAAAGAAATGAAACTAATTTCATTCCTCCTGTCCTTATGTATGACAGTGAGAGAGTAAGACCTTTGTGTTGCAAAGGGAAAGAATATTTAAATTGCAGTCTTCAGAGGAATCTCTAAAAGGGACGTATTACAGCCTGAGGTCTCTCCTTGAGGTAAGTGCAGTAAGAATGTAGGCTGGAAGGTGAGTCAGTATCAATGGGATGTAGATGTGAAACTAAACACTATACCGGCTAAAAATGATTTCCATTGATTTTAATGAAGCTCCACTAGGGATGAATTTAAAGCATTACAAAGAAGCGTTGATCTGGCATTTTACAGCTAGGATCATGTTTCTTATGCTGAATGCCAATGTTCACCTCTCAAATGTCAGAGTTGTTTAATTACTTTATTTCACCTTTTAATTTTTGAAAGTATTTAAAGTGTTGCCAAAAGACGTTCAAGTGGAAAGGACGAGTCAGGTTTGTGTTCATTCTGTTTTCTTTTGTTGGTATTGAAGTAATGCCTATGTTCACTAGTTATACCTTACTATACCTTAAGTATACATACATACATTGGATAGATATACACTCGGTTTATCATACATCACAAGAGGGTGAGGGGCTTATACTTGCATATAAGATGTGCTTTCAGGCTGGATCTAATGGACAGGAGGAGTGTGGGAAGTCTGGAGACTCCCTTGGTCAGCGTGAGAGGTAGCATCATCACTGGCTCTAACACTTTCTGCAAACATGACTGTGGGAAGCAGCATTTTATTTGCTTTTATGAGCTCTTTTCTGACCTTTGCAGGCAGTGGAGCAAAATATGAATGTTCACACAAATCTCTTTTTATTTCAATGGCATTGAAGGAAAATAAGAAGAAACATTAACGTATTTTAGATCAAGTGCAGTATAGATTTATTGAGGGAAGTGCAGAGAAGCTGTAGCTGCCTTTTCCCTTGGACGTCACTCACAGTTTTGTTTGCCCACTGTCACATGAGTTGTCCCTTCTGTTCACCTGTGCCTGGGGGTAGCTCTGAATTTAAGCAAGTGATAAATGGTATTTTTAGTTAGTGATTGACATAAGCTAGAATACATGAAAAGTAAAAATATGCATACCTTGATTTTGTCCTTGAACTTTCAGGGGTTTGTTTTGTTGTAGATCTATTTGCTGTATCTTCCAGGTGCAGCTAACAAGAGATTTGGGCAGCATTTTTCAGGTCTGCACAGTTTAGTAGTAGGGCGCAGGGAGAAATTGTTCTTAAAGTGGGATAAACACAGAAGTTCAGTCACACTGATCCAGTCAAACCTAATGGTTCAGGGTCATTTTTAGATACAACGAGTTCTGAGACAGGAAAAAAAATTGCCAAGATCAGGTATTTCTAAGACCACACAGCTGGCTACTTTTGGTCATTCTGTGCAGGTTGTCCACAGCTGTTAGACCTTTATCTCTGCTCTTCTCTCTTCCAGACTCTTCTTTTTTCTGTGTCTACTTGCTCATAGCAGCATATGTCCACTTTACATTCTCCCTACGTGGAAATCTATGTCTGTTCAAGATAGCTTAAAAAAAAAACAAGCATCATTCAGGCTTAGAAATTAGAAGATTCTTTAAGCATGTTAGACCTGGCTTCTGGGATATAGTTTTGATTATTTATTTTTAAGAATAATTTTGGAAGCACTCAAAATAATTTGAAAAACATTTCTATGATCTAGGAAAGGGGCTGTGCTGACCAGTCTTATGGAGAGCCTTCTCTTACCAGAGGCACGTGACTGTAATGCATTTCAGAGCAGTTGGTCTCTTCCAGTGTGGCAAGATAGCAAGACCCTGAAGACCATTATATAGAAATACAAATTTAGTCTACTAGTTATGCCAAATTTTAGAGATGATAAACAGATATTTTTAATAGGGTGGTGTGCATGGCAAGAACAAACCAGCAATGACCAATGCAATCTACAACCCTAATATATTTCGTGATTGAATCTTCAGTACTGAATTTTTGCTAAAGGCAATTTTGTATTTTGCTTACTAAAAATATCTGAGGGATTTGATGTGATCTGTGTAGCAGAACAGTATATAAATTTCCTAAAAGCCTGGGGATAGTGTTCTGCTGATGCTGCTGTTAGACAATATGCGTAAAGGCGCATCTGCTGTGGCTCTTTCTGTGGCCCATGGCTCTAGTGCTGCAGGGATGGAATAAGAGCATTTCTTAGCACAGTCCTGCCATAAAAAACCAAAAACAAACCTTCTAGGCAAGGATACTGTTGGTGGGAGGACAGGGGTACATCTGTAGGTTTTCCAGTGAGCGCTGCGGCAGGAGGGTTCATGCAGGGTTCCTGTGTGCATGGTTACCCCAGCACCTGCTGTTCCTGAGATGCTGCTGAGACTCTGAGACTCCTGGATGTCCCGTGGACAGAGCAGAATTAGGTAAGCCCTCAATTCACACGTGGTTTAGCTGTAAGTGCAGAAGGGATGCCAGGATATGGCCCCAAGCAATAAGCAGTTATGCAGGAGTGACTTGCTCTCACAGGACCTCCTCTCTCAGTTTTAATTATACTGCTTCTTTGTTCTCAAGTGGCTTGCCTTGTGTCAGGAATATTAGGCTTTGTTTTCTCCCTAGTGCTGATAAGATGGGGCAGGCTCTCTGTGACTTCTTATCCTGCTTAATTTTCTGCCCATTTCTGTCCTTCATTTTCAGATGGAAATTTCAGTGTCAAACAGGGAAGAGTTTAAGGTGTTCAGGTGCCCCGTTCTTCCTCCTTTCTATGAGACAGACCTTCTTTACTCCTCTGTGGAGGAGCACCCACTCTCTGCCTGGTGCTTGCCACGAGAACAGATGGTTTTTTTACTTTTTGTGCTACAACACTTGATTAAATTCTTCAATTAAAATTCCAGGCTGTGAGGTGGCAGCTGACCTCTCGCTCAGCTGTAGGTGGGCAGTGGATAGGCTGCCAGGCCAGCTGACCGCTGAACAGAGAGGGGGTAGGTTTTAGTGTGGATGGTGGACTTTCGCGTGCCCAAATTTTTCCTCTGTAATGAGATGAATTTTACCCTTAGGACCTCTGTCTACCCCTTCTCTCTGAAGGTAAAAATTAATATCTGTACCTGCCCCCAGTGTGTTTTGGGGGACAACGGAAGGTGGAAGAAAGGAAAGTGATTACTTTGGCATGGGTACCCCACAACTCATTTTGCTTGAGCAGTCCTTTTTTTGCTGTAAGATTTTGTTGGCTTTAGTAGAATAGTATTTATTACAATTAATTATGTTTAAATGGGCCATGTGGCATTTGGAATGGAAGTGGGCACACTGCACTCCAGGGATGGAAACATATGGCAGTGTCCCCTGGGCAGTAAATTTCTGACACAGCTCAGGACTAGAGGATTCAGCTGAGACCCTTGCTATTTTGATTCTGGAAATGTGTGACTTGTTCCTGTAAGCAGTATTGAATTTGACCCATGACGGGGCCAAGCTTGCCTCTCCAGATTTAACTATTTTTATTAGTAATACACAGATTGATCATTTCATCTTGATGCAGTACTTGCAGAGCTGAAATTACGAGTGAGTACTTACAGCATTGGTAGTTTTGGAGAGCAATGTATGTGTTTTTTTGCAGGTAATAAAATGGAAAATCCAATTTGCAATTGCAAAGCAAGCCCCTGAGTGATACATGATCTTCATAGCAGCACCGGTCAGAGGGTTATGGCTAATCACAGCGCTGGCTTGCTTCCCCGGTGGCCTGAGCCTCAAAACTGAATAGCGAGCAGCATGAGCCTGTGCCTTGAGCCAGCACAGATTTAGCCACACCAGTTTCTAGCTTATTAGGTCCTCTTTGTCACAGTATTTAATCCTGCTTCCTGATCCTTGTTAGAACAGGGCTGCCGAGTTCTTTAATAAAGAAGATGGGTGTGAGGCTCCTAACGAGGCGCGCTGAAGCGTGAGGCAGCGAGGGCAATTGCCGCCTGACTGACAGAGGGGTGAAATGCTCCCTGCCCGTTGTTATTTCCAAAGAACAGGCCTGACAGATGACAGATGAGCTTGCTAAGGTAATGGTAACTTGCTGATAGGCTGGTATGAGATGCATGACATCTTTTCACATAATGGTCTGTCTTTACTCTAATTGTGTTAACCCTTTTTGCGGAGAGAAATGTGTCAAGGATTAGCTGTAATGTAGCACATGCAGTGGGAACAGCCAGCGAGCACACAACTTGCAGCACCTCCTGTAACACGCATGTGTGTTCATGCTGCTTACATAAGTGTCTTTAATTTTGAAAAGCTAGCACATCAGGTTGATTTCAGATTTTTCTGACAGCTTGGCTCAGTCAGTCTTCAAAACCTTGTCATTTCTGGGGGGATTGTTTTGGGGTTTTTTCCCCATAGCTAAAGATAATTTTATTTTTTTAATTTGTTACTTTAGATTTCTGAGAGGAGGGTAGGCCTCTCTTCATCATAAAATTCACAAAAATAAATGTAGAGTGGTAGCACAGATTTCTTATTTAAAGAACACAAGAAAATATTTCAATGGCTAGACTGCCCTGGAATTCAGCCTGCTGTATCCATAGTCATGAGGAGTTTCAGTAGAGCACGTATGGTTTTGGTTTTGGGTGGTAAACATTTACAAAATGAACAAACAAACAAAAAACCCCAAGCAAACCCCTAATAAGTCTCTTAAGTCTTCCTGTCAACAGAGTAGGTAAAACTGACATGTTGCAAGAATGATGATTTTGTTTGGTTTTTTCTCAGTGTAGAGAACTATAACCACAGATCAGCGGTAGGATCTTGGTGCAAACAACATTTTGGGCTCTGGGAAGGCAAAAAGCGTATTGGGCATTGCTGGATGACGTGATGCTTGGAGCGGGGATCAAGAGTGCTTTGCAATGCCAAGCTTCAGCAGAACAAACTCCTGCCACAGCCTCATTCTCCGTTCATTCCTGCAAGCTATGGTGGAGAGAGCCCAATGCCTGGGCACTGTTAAGCTCTTCTTAGAGCTCATTTGATGAATAAATATTATATGCAGTAAACTGAGCCCAATCCTGCTGTGCACTGAAATGAATAAGGGGAAACTGCATCCATAGTAGGAACTCCTATGTCCTCCTTTTCCTCTACACTACGACTAAACTATTTGCTTTTATTATGGTTGTACTTTGAAACAAATTTAAAAAGTTTCCATTCACAGCAAGGTATTTCTCTAAAATTTTTCATATTTCAATTTTTTTTCATATGATGTTTTGTTTAATCCTTTCCAGGTAATTTGGATTTGACTGGTCAAAAGCAAATCTTCAAAGCAGAGAACAATCCCTGGGTTACCCCTATTGCTGACCAGTTCCAGCTGGGAGTATCTCATGTTTTTGAGTACATTCGTTCAGAAACATATAAATAGTAAGTATTGCATGTCACTTATATACTGTAGCTGTGTTGAGGTTTTTTTCCTGTAGTGTGTTTGGCAAATTGTTACCAATTACATCCTTCTTTCTTAATCTATGCAGTAGCTTGGTGTTCGGGGCAAATAAGCAAACCTGTACATTTATATTAAGAGATTTTGCTGAGAAGGAGGTAAATAAATATGACATAGACACATTAGGAAAGTACAAAGACTGTTTGATGCTGTCCTGCGTTATTTGTTCATTTTTAAGAGCTATTGAGTAATGAGAGATGTAAAAGAGCAAGCATTACAAGCCTTTTGGGAAGCGCTAACTTTAAGTATGAACAGTAAGGTTTTATAGCTTGAAACTGGTATTTGTTAATGTTTTTGGGTGCTGGTTATTACGTTTTGAAAGAGATGTCCAGAGTTCAGTTTTGATCTGGACTGGTTTACAAAATTCTACACTCCTGGTAATTAAAATACAGTACCTAGTGCTTTTTTCGACAGTATAACTGGGGAAAAAAAACCTAACCTCATGCTGAGACTTCTCTATTTTAATTCAAAATTCTATATACAAATGCTAAGCATTTGTTCAGAAAATGTCTTTAATCATTCACTAAACTGAAATATTTCTTTTCAGTAAATTGTCCATGTTACCAGTCCGCAGTAGACTTTAGGTGGGAAGTTATTTTTATGCCTGACAACGACCTTGTAGCACAATGCATAGTACAACCTCTAAAAGGAAAGTTAGTGTTTGCATGTCCCTCTTACTTAAGTAATATATTTAAATAATTTAAAAGCATTTCTGAGAATTTTTTATACGGTAGCTGTCTCAACTCAAATACCAAAGGAGAGTATTCACAAGTGAAGGTTTTGGGATTCCAGTTAAGTAACTGAGATGTAAATTTCTGTATGAAACTAAATTATCCAGCAATGGCTTTTGTAGGCTGTTCCTCATTTACAGAATTTAAGTGAAAAGGATCACAGATGGGAGAGTGGTTAGAAAATTGCCTGTCTCAGAATTGTCCTGATATTTGTGCTGTGATAAGTGTTCTCAAGATAGATTTATTCATGGATTCAAGTAGGCTGCAACACCCTTCCTTCAGTAGTACTCTGTACTACGGAGATGGTATAGGGAAGCAGCTGTCTGTCTCCTTAGACCATCCCTGCCCACAGTCCATTGTGTAGCTGCATCTATGTTTTTTGATAATGTATTACCTTCTTGCCAATTGTATATTTCTGTTTTCTGAGTAGTGGAGATTAGGGACACTCATGCATTTCTCACAGGGACTGTGCTGGGCATCATGAGGACAGCAGAGTTTCAAAAGACTGAAGTGCAGTTTTGAGAATTTGACCCATATTCAGTTTGGAGGGTGGGGGGCTGTTGGGGGGGGTGTGTGTGTGTGTATGTATATATATATATACATACATCTCTATGGATATAGTAAACTGCTCTGGCAACAAAAATTAATGTAAAAGGTTCTGTAATTCATCACTTGCCTCAACTATTGTTCTTTGGTTTAAATTAGCCATATTATGTTTGCTGTCTTGTTTTTTGCTGAGGTGTAACAGTGTCTTGTTGGCTAATGGGCTGATTATCTTGTCCACCATAAATATTTGAAGTCTGTTTAGTTAACAGTGTAGGCAAAATCAGACTCTAGCCATTAATGGGGTGGGGAACAAAGAATCTTTCTGTGGCTCATTCATGGCTTCTACTTTGATCTTAGAAGCTTATGCAGTTAAAATGTCATTATTTTCAAAGATTAGTGATGAAAACCAAATGCATGCAGATGTTAATAATTAGATGTATTTTTTTTATTTTCAGCTTATAACCATTTTATGTTTAAACCATAAATTAAAAATCTCTGTGTAGTTTTGATAGAATGCCAATAGCAACTTCTTTTGATTCTTGATTCTACTTGTTTCACATGTTATAAAGAGAGTTTGTGGATTTTTCTGCTTAAAAAGGTTGTCCTTCTTATTTCCAGTTTCCTTTAAATAGGTGATCTGAGAATTACTTGGGTGCCACCTGCTAAAGACATTTTTCTGTTTGCATTTGATTTTAGGTGTTAAAACCCATAAGCAATGGCATAATTAGGTAACAGGTCTAGTGTTATTGTGCATGAAAGCAAATAAGCTGTGAACACAGAAGAAATGAAAATTCCTTTTTGTGAAGAAATTTTGATCTTTTTCTGCTATCAACTATACACCTTTTTCAACTTTTTCCTTTCAGAGCCTATGCCCAGGTACTGTGTCTTTTTTCTCATTAAGCAAATCACAAAGTTGAGATGTGAATGTAGTAATTTTTTCTGTGGATACCTAACTAAGCAAAATTGAGTTCTTGGGGTTTTTTTTGATCATTCAGACAAAAGAAAAACAACACACACACACACACCCCCCCTCCCCCCCCGAAAAAAAACCACAAAAAAACCCCAAACCCACAAAACCTTGCAACATTTGGTAGACCCAGACAGCACAACTTTTGCTCTGAGACAAAGCAGTACAGTTAAATGGATGATTGACTAGAATGTTGTTCAGGTAACTTCCCTCACAACACTGAGAAGAGAGAGCAGCTCCCATACGTTAGCACCTGACTGTCAGATCAGCAAGTTCGCTTTCAGGTACTTGCATAAATCAGGAGCTATACACCTATATGGTAGATGGAATTTGAGCTCCAGAGATGGTAATTGTCTTCCTATGCCCATTGCTTTTCTTGGCTGATTGGAAATATTGATTTTACTTTGTTTACAAGTCTAACATTGTCTATACTAACTAAGACAGAGAGGGGATGCTCATACAATCACAAGTGCCAAGTTTCAGGGGCTTAGCAAGCTACATTTCACAAAGTGGGTTTATGCTAATACATTTTATTTTGCATTTGCAGTGACTAGAACATCATATTTACTCAGTTGCTGTTATCTCAGCCAGAGAGCGGTAACTCGTAAAGTCTTGGCAATGCAGTTGCGTTACTAAACGTTGAGGTTTCTACTGATGGCTGGCACAAGCCGTAGCTGTACACTGCAGTCAGTATTGGAGTTTTCCATTCAGATTCTGTGAGATTGCGCTTGTGAAGCAATCACAAACCTCTTCTTTCCTTTGTGAAATGTACTGGCTGTTTCAAGCATATTTAGTGAAAAATTACACCCCATTTTTAGCCTCATCTTAGGATATTCATGCTCTAGTGATTAATTGGTAAGTAGGGATGACACCCATGAGGGATGATTGTCTAAAGATAAAATGTCATTTGTCTTACATACTTTTACATTTTCATACTTCTGTTTCATATGGTACTTAAGCACCAAATATAGAACTGGAATTACACTTCACTTCAGAAGCGTGTTAGCCAGTAAGACCCTCAGATCAGTTCTTCTTACTTTGTAGTTTCTTCAATTTCCTTTAATTTCCTTACCTTTCATGAGAAATGATGCCAGGTGATTTTTTCCAACCCTCATTTTTAAGGAAGACTTGTGCTGACAAAAGATGGGCCATATATTGTGGCAGAAGATGTGTGTGGAGGGGCTCTTAATTCTAACAGGAAATTCAGCAGCTCTTGGCACTCTGCTAGCTTTTGTTGGCTAAAATACGCCCACTGCACATATCCTGTGACAGCATCATTTGGAAATAGGTCAGTTTGCCAAGCATATAATGATTCTTAATCTCTGACTGCTGCACTAACTTTCTGAAAGTTAAGTTTGTAAGCCGAGCTTTGGCTTTCATTCTGAATCTACTCAGAAGGTGCCATTAAACTCCCCATGTGGTGTCATGATAGTGTTGAAAAACAGTTGAAGAACTTGCTCAAACAGTAAAGGGTAACAGCAACCTCGTCTCCTCAAAGGTCTTAACTAACTGTTTTATTTTTTATTCATGCCTTTAGTCAGCTTTTAAAGTGACCTTTATGTTGTAAGCATATTCTCAGAGGATCTTCCTTCTCTACGATACTGACAAAGAGATGATGTATTGTATGATTTACTGGTTACAGTGCACTTAGAAAAGTGCAGACAGACATGAATGTTTGAAAGAAAACAGTGAATTAAGCTCCAATGAAGAACAAAAAATCTGTGATGCACATTAGGATATGTGTAAGATAAGTAGCGATTTGATAAAGATGAGGTAAAACTGAGATGTGCATTTGGTACCAGTGGGTGGGTTTGGTTGGTGACATTTACAGCAAAGTTAATCCAGAAAGCTGCTCTTTGGGTACATTTCTGGCATTAATCATGTGCTCTTGATCAATCTTCATGTGAAAGTTGCTCTTTGCCTGTTTGTTCTTGTAACAGAAAGGGTAGTGATTTTGCTTTTATCACAGCAGTCTGTTGCAGTCATCATCACCTGATAGTATAATCTCAGCTAAAACATTGCTACATCCTGAGTGCTTAGAATAGTATTCAGACTTCTAGCATTTTTAAGCCGCCGTTGAACTCAGCAATCACCTTTTAACACTTTATTTAATGATTGTTGTCTCCCTGTTTGACCTCCTTATTCCAGTGAGGCAGAATTATTATAGAGCAGTCACCGTTTGTGAAGTTTCTAGGAGGCAGGTTTTCCCCACGAGGCAGTCAATTTAGAGTCAAGAGTCTCGACAAGACGTTTTGTGAAAGGAAGTAAGTTGCACTTTTCACATTTCTATCAGTAAAGGTAGTAGAAGAGCAAGCCATTTTCAAGATTGACACATTAACTCTTAGCAGAGGAAATGGTTTGATAAATGCTATGCTGAGCATATATCACTTGGCAGCATTGGAACATAGGCTTCCCTGGGCAGGCTGCTCTGTGCTAAGCATTATAATTGAAAACCTCGTTTTGTTGGCAGTGACAGTCTGGAAAAATCTACTCTTGATTCAGTCCTCTATTTAGAGACGGCCTCGCCAGCTTGCTTCTTGGGAATGAATTGTCGTACCCGACCCCCACTATTATCTAGCAGCTGCTTCCAGGACAGCAGAGACAGGTCATGAAGTAAGAGATTCTTCTTCTGGGTTATATTAATGAAGAGTATTTGAGCATTTATTTTGAACAACTAGAGGAGACTGGCAAGTACTCGGAGTGATGCACTAGAATACCAATAGTATCCTGAAATAACTCCTGTTCTTTTCCACAGTTGTTAAGCTTATTTAGTTTCAGCTGCATGACTGGTGCTGTCTAAGATGTAAGAAAGATGATCAGTAAAACCACCTATCACAAACTGGGAAAAAAAAGTCAAACAAGTGAAACAATCCATGTGTTGGAGGTTGGGAAGCATACTGGGAAGCTGGGAGTTACCAGCAGATGAGAGAGAGTTATCAGCAGGTTGAACTGATAGGAGGTTAGATTGTCCTGGAATTGGTGTTACTTGTGCAGCATAGTCTTGGAGCTGCAAGAATTGAATTTTTTAGCACAAAAGCAGGAGTATTTAAGTGACATTTACTGAAGACACAAAGCTAGCAGCACCGAAGAAAATCAGCACAACACATAGGAAGAATTGGCAAATGAAGAGGAAGACTTGGGTGTATTAGTTACAGGTTTTCTGTGAGCCACCAATGTGATATACTGGAGTGAGGGGAAAAGGAAGAAAAAGAGAAGCGCAATCTGCAGAGCTGGGTTGAAAGAGTGGGAATTTTCCAGTACAAAAAAGGAAATACTGCACGGTTCTGGTTGCCGTGTTTGTGAGAGATGAATTCAGTCAGAAACAGGTAAATTGAGGAAAGATAATAGGACAATAAAAAGAATGAAGAGCCTAGAGGAGATATCAAAGGCAGTTGGTTTATTTGGCAAAGCAAAGACTGGTAACAGAGATCATTGCTGTCACTGAGAGTGGGAGGAAGATACTTCGTTTAAGGCATTAAAAAAATGGTGGACATAAGAACAAATATAAATAAGCTGGTCAGGTGTGTATTTGAAGGAAAGTCTCTAATTATTAAGGCAGCAAGATAATAGCCTGATAGAAGTAGCCTTCTGACAGAAGAAAAGAAGGCCTAAATCTGGTTTGTTTCAAAGTGAGTGCTGTTCAATTTGAGCAGGGATCTATGATGTGATTGCTTGTGGCAGAGGATGGCATCTCTGTGATGCAGGCAGACCTTTGTGCTCCTGTATTCATGTCTCCTGATTTTTCCCTATATATTTAGATAACTGCACAGTGCAACTGACATTAAGCTAAGGGAGACAAAGCTCTGTTGTCTGTTGATATAAATAAGGCAAAAGATTATTCTGCATATTCCTGCATTTGTTGCACTTGTTTAAATACACATGTACAGCAGTTTTGTGCAATAGTTTGCAATGACTAATTTTTTTAATAACCTAAGAATTACTTGTTATTACATAAGTTATGTATTAGTTAGGAAAAATCTGAGGTTATAAAAATCTTCATAATATTCCTTTCTCCACTTAGATTGAAGAGATAAATAGAATGCTTCTCTTTGGCTGTCTTTAAGTAAAATTAAATAACTCGTATTAGCCAGTCGTTATCTAATCTTGTAACAATACCATAAAGAACTGAATTGAGCACAGTATTATCTCAGGAGTAATTTCTACTGGTGAGTATTGTGGATTCTCTGGGGGAAATAAAGACTATAGCGAGAAACACAGATCAATTGCCCTAAATGCCTGATGTAGCTATGATTCAAAGGAGTACGATTAGATGCCGCAGCTGTTGGCATACAGAGATCAATGAAAATTTACAGAACTTAGATAGTGTAAGTCTACCCTAACTTGCTAAGAAAAATAGGCCCTAATAATTGCTATTTTCCTTCTTTATTTTTATTTTCTTTTGTCACTAGTATTCTTTGGTAGTTTGTGGAATAATAGGCTTCGTGCATTAGTCTTCTCTTAGGCTCAGCTCTACAAATACTTCTAGTTGTAGAAGGTATTCTCATTGCTCCTTGAGGGAATGCTCTTGTGCATGTACTCTTAGGATGAACCATTAGTAAGTGCTTCTTTTCCCTTCTCATCTGCACAGTGTGGTTGTCCTGGACCCTGTCCAAGAAATAAGATGGTGTTATGTGTCCAACAGTCCACTGCTGGAGCTCATCTCTGTATTTCAGTGACTTTTTAGCCTGGCTTTACTATTTGGCCCCTGACATGGATGTACCATCTGTACCAGTGGTAGTTGTGACCTCGTGTATTTTAGGGTGTATTTTTTATTTCAAAGACTGGGTAAAGATAGTGGAAAAGAGATGACCTCAGTGATCTACTGTAGGTGAGATTCCCTTCGTCTCCTGTGAAGATGAACTCATAGCAAGTTAAGCTTCCCTTAAAGGATGACAGGAAGCAAGATCCATCATAGCTAAGAAATAAACAAGTGTTAGCAATTCTGGTTCACATATTTCGATCACGTACCAGTAAATTTTACTTTACCAATAAAAGTCTTTTAGCAATCTGATGTGAGTAAATGTAAAAATGTCATTTACACTTGGTTCCGTTGTATCAAAGGCATGCTGCTGTATATTTTACATGAAAATACTGATTCGTATTCCAACCAAATGTTGTATTTATTGGCTGTATTTTAAAAATTGATAAATATATTACTACATTATTTCCAACAGAGAAAATAGATGACTCAGAGTCCTGACATCTTTAGACAACATTTACATGCAAATCTGTAACTCTTCCCTAAAGAAGAGCAAACTGGAATCCATGTTGAAAGATAAACAAGAAAAACACTATCTCTGTATATTTGTGTTTATATATTACCAAGATGGATATGTAATAAAACCAAAGCTATCACTGACGTATCTGACAGATACAGATACTGCACATATAAATACTGATCTTACTACTGATATTACCATTCCCTTTGATGTGAACTTTCATATAAAGTTTAGAATGTTATGCAGTAATCCATTTACCATGTCAAGGATGAGAACCCAGGGCTGAAGTCACTGAGGCAGACATCTGGGACTGTGCTAGGACTGGAATTGGAATGAAGCGAGGAGAGTGCAGAAGCTGAGGACTTGAAACCAGAAGGCAGGGAAACAGCAGGATACAGGATTTGAGTAGGGAAACAAGACAAAGTTGCACTTAACTGTAGGGCAAGGCAAGATTAATGGTAATTATGGTAAAATCCAAAATAAGAAAAGGTAGAGATGTACACAGAAACTGATAAGAAACAGAATTGAGGAGCTGACCTAGAGAACAGGTTGGGGTCCAAGCAAGCAAAGTGTGAGATGTGCAGCTGCAGGCCCAGTGGCACCCTGAGTAGGAAAAAGGTGGGACTGAATAAAGTATGTGCAGTGGGAAAGAGGGCCAGACCAAAGTGGGATCTGTCATCTTAGGATCTTAGTCATTGGAGACACTGGTCATGGTTATCCGGTCATGATAAATCCTAGAAATTAAATGGGCCCTTAACTATGATAGTCGGGTTATTAATAATGATGAAGGAAGGAAAGTCATGTTCTGTTATGATCCTGTTCTGTGTTTAGTGCAAGCAGGGTGATCTTTCTGGGAAGATGAGTTATTCCTCAGTTCACTAAGCAGAAGCCTAACCAACACTTTGTTCTGAGAATTTGTTTTAAAACTTCAGGCCTGTGGACATGCACTCAGAAAGTTTAGGAGACTTGATTTGACAGAGTCTGGACTCGCTAATGTTCAGTCTTAATTAACTTGTGGTGACAAAGAAATGCCAAAAAGTGACAGAAGTGCTAGTATTCTTCCAACATCAAGGAATACAAATAGACCAAACTGGGTTACTCTGACATCAGTTTTGGGTTAAATAGTGAAGAAGAGACATGGGATTCCACCAGTGAAGAATGTAAAGAGTATGACTGTAGTATCAGTATAATTTGTACATTTAAGGCATGAATATGTTTTTGAGAAATGTTTCCTAAAGAAACATTATAAATGTGGTTGGTCAAGGCAACTCTTTAACTACATAGAATTTTGTGAAGCGTTTAGCTTGTGCAGCTCATTAGAAAATGAGCACTGTATAATTTCAGTAAAACACTAAGAAGAATTAACAACTGTCTGATAGGTCTTGGGAGATCATTACCAACAAGGACACTTCTGGTGAGCTGCACAGACATCTGACCTGGAACCGTTCACTGTTGTCCTCGAGTATTTGGAAACAAATATGCAGTTGTTTCTGACTAAAAATTGTAGATGACCTGGAAGTTGGTGGAAGACAACACTGAAAATATGGGCTGTCCTGGATCTCTTCTTGAACTGTGCTGTGCGTAGTGTATTTTAAAGCAGCTCAAAGAAGATCTGTGAATAAGATATGCAGGATATACCATACATTGTGGGTTATGATTGCAGGAGGAGATAAAAAGGTGTGAATACCGCTTTCCAGAAAGCAATTGGCCCTGAAAAATATTTTAAGAAATATAACTAAAGTGCACTATGAGCTTGCAGTTCAGTGCTGTATCTGAAATGCCTAAAAGAAGCCTTGGGTTAGTGAGTACAGGAACAGGAATTCACTGCTTTCAGCATGAGCTGAGACTGATACTGAATTCAGTTCTAGTGTCAGTAGTTCTAAAGGGATGTTAAAACTGTGTTTAGATACAGGCAGCTTAAAATTATTTGAGAGTGGAAGCCAAGAAGAATAAATAGGAAATGGCAGACAAAACAATACTGTTTTGAATACTAATGTGAAAAATGGTGGTAGCAATAAGGGTTTTCTGGTAAACTTGTATAGCTAACAATAAGTGATGGTAAGCCTGTTAACCCTTTGTAATCTTCAAAATTCAGTTGGTTTGCTTTCTTCTTCATATTGGTTCTTTACAATCATACAAGAAAAGTTACTGCATACGTTTGCTGGTTTTATTTGAGAGATAAATTAAAAAGTGACGCTTTTATAATCAAGAAACTGTCTGCAGTTTCTATTCTCTATGCAGTCATATCTGTTTTATTACATGCTAGCTTTTATGGAACTCCGGTTTCTTATTTCAGTCTCGCATTATTTGAGGGTTTTGTGTGATCTTTAGCAATTTTTTTACCCTCATGCTGAGGAGTTACAGTTAGATAGAGAAGTGTCCCTAATTTTATGGTTGCTTTTATCAGCTGTTTATCCAGTGGAAGGCTGAGGTGGGAATGACTCTGCTGTAACTTACTGGAGCCACTTGTAGTGCAAGCTCTGATAAACTTTTTAAAAGTCATGATTTTATTTTAGCAGGTATTACTGCTATTGGGTTTATATGCGCTTTTACGACCCCTTATACCTGAGGCACAGTGTTGAAAATGGTTATGATCCGATTGCATTTTAAATTCTTGTTAAAATTAACCTTTTCTTAAGAAGTATAACCTGCAAATCGTGAGCTTTCTACTGCATATAGCACAGGATTTCTCAGTCTTACGTTTCAATGCTTTTCTCTGTCAAAACAAGAAATGTCCTATTGTTAAAGCTGGGGGTAGTCAGATTTCGGTCCTGTTTTTAGGCAAGTTGTTTTGGGTAAAGCTTTGCAGTGGCTTTTTTCTATTCTCTACACAACCACATTAATAATTTAACCCTAAAAATCTGATATACTGAAAATCAGTTAGTATCAAATATTCCAGGAAAAAATATCCTGTAGTTTTTCTGCTTCACTACACTTGGTTGGGAAACTGGGGAAAGAAATTGTAGTCTAAAGCAAAGTACGTAGGAGCATAAGCAGTAAATAGAATGACATAGGATACTGACCGTTTCAATTGCTCCAGCTTCACCAAAGCAATAATAATAACTATAGGTATATTAGCCCTCTTCGTAGTTTTGCCAGATGTTTTAAGAAGCTTGCTCCAGGGCTAGATGTAAACAGCAGCATTTATTTCACCGAATGGGGTACAGTGATTCCCTGAATCCTTTTTGTTATCCATGAAGCTCACTTATAAATTTATAATCAGATAAACTTTCAATCCTACAGTTATATATCACAGAATCACAAAATGCTGTCACATGGTGGTAAATATATGCAGAAGTAAATGGAGCAAATCCTAGACCCAGTGCTGTAAGTATGGTGCCTCCGGACAGGAAAAGGAGAAAATTGTTCCCTGATCATATGTATACCCAGATCCCAACCTCTGGCCTGCTCCAGTGGCCAGTTTTGTGAGACTTCCTACACGTTGACCGTTTTTGGGAGTTGTCCAATGAAAGAGAGTGGGACCACAGAGTCCAGGACTCTGCGAAGATGCTTTACAAGAACCTGCTCTATGCAAAGGCCTCAGTAAGGAGCTATCGCAGGTCTGGAAGAATGGGATTTAGGCATGGATATGTGTGTGCCAGTTTTAACTTCTAAAATAGAAGTGAATTCTGCTTACAAAAGCTACAAGTCTGAGAAGGCAGTTTTTAGTCATCTTTCAACTGGATATAATTTCTAAGCTAAATTCTGAATTTAGTTTTGATTATTGTATTTGATATTCTGTCTCCCAATTAATTTTTGGCTGTCCCAAATTTAGACTTACTCTAATGTTGACTTTAAAAAAAGGAAAGGTATGCAAGGACTGACAGTGATAATCTTGAATATAAATTATATCAAGCAAATGGATGCAAGATAAAATTACCAAATCAACCTTTTTTTATTCTGTATTTTATGGAATATCTAATGTATGTTTGGCAGTAATTTACTCTTGCACATGAATTTCTGACAGTTTCGATTCTTTGGACGTATTCATCAATGTAGTCAGCACCAGAACAATTTTTATGAGACTCACTAGTCATCAAAAATTTATTATCAGATAAATCAAAGAAACAACTAGCATCCTAATATGGTGAGCAAAGTGGCATGTAAAAGATCATTCAAGACTACATGGTTTTGACACTTGTGTATCGCATTTACTGCTAAGGTCAGAGGTTTTGTTTGCACTTTCATTAAAATAGTCATCACTTACACATTTGCTTCCTTTTGTGGTAGACTTTTCTCCCTTTAATTTTTTTTTTAATATATGTATATATATTTCATGTTAGCACCATTCTGGTAAAACATGAAACTTATACGTAAAATGTAATACAGAACTTTCATTACAATCTGCAACTTTTATAGTTAGTTGTAGTAGATGATGTGTGGTTTGGGAGTAGGGTGGGGTGGAAGTACATTGTGAGTCATAGCGGCGTGCCCTGAATAGGCTTCAGTCTCTGATCCAGTTGCAGAAGGAGCTCTGATATTTGTTCCAGTTAAACCCCTAGTGTCTGACTTGATAAAATCATCTTTTTACTGTTTGAAAAGATTGTGTTTCTTGTTCGGTATTTCAAGAAGAATTTCCTGGTCGTGCTTCTTGTGGCTGTTGTAACCGAGTAAAGTCAGAGCTGAATACTTCCCAAATCTACCTTTTTGTTAAAGTAAAATGCTCGTCTTGCCAAAGCGCTCTTGCATTGAACTTTGGCGTTGGTTGAGTCTCCTCCTCAGGGTGTTGCACAAGCAGTGGGCTTCCCTGGCTGGGCTGGCCTGTTCGACTGCAAGGGGCCGTAGCCACAGGTGGGAAGGGGAAAAATCCCGACAGCCTGTGTATTTCAGATGAATCTGGTGATGCTGAAAATACAGAAGTCTCATTAGTGGAGTTCTTGTAGCTAGCTTTCATATATTTTGTCCAATAAAAAAATAACTGAAGGGAGATTGAATTTATTCTTTGTTAATAACCAGAGAGGATGTTTCTGGATGGCTGTGAAGCAATGCAGAACTGTGAATGATACACGAAAGAAATGCTACTGTTCTGTCTTCTAACTGATGTGTGCTTTCACAGCAGAAATGTATTTAACTTCGGCATTGTCTTTTTCTGTCTTTGTAGTCCAAAGTACAACTGAAAATAGGGCTTGCTTATGGGATGAACAGCTTCCAGAAACACTACTGTAGCTCTTAAAGTTTATCTCCCTGGTCTCATTCCAATTCAAGTGAGTTATGGCTGGAAATGCTTGCTGTGGGTTGCTCACTTAGCAGTGTATGTAAGGAGTAAGAGAACTAGATACAGTTTATAGATATATCTATAAATGTGTAGTGGTTTTAAAACTCATAACATCCAGTAATCAATGCCATCATCTGCCTTCAGCTGCACATTTTCTTTAGCTCTCTTCCAGCCTATCTAAATTTCATCTGTGTGAATCTTACTTCAAGAGGAGATTTTAATTTTCTTTTAATTTTTGAGACAAACTTATAGTGAGACGTGAAAGTTCTAAGCTGCTGTGTTTGTCATTAACTTGTCAAAATAACTAACCATCTCTCAGTGTTTATATGGCTGTTGCTCGGTAATATTTGCATTCAGAATAGAAAGGACTCATCTCTGATCTTTATTTTAAGGCAGACTGGAGTTTGGACTGGTCCAAGTTTAGAACAGCTTTGTGGTGGAACATGTAAAAGCTACAGTTAATAAAACTGTTAAATACTGTGGATTAAAGGCTGTGATTTGGACAGTGGCTTAAGAGGCTTGCCTGAAATACGTATGTGTTTCAGAGTACTCCCAGCATAAGTTTGGACGTATCTGTTGGATGAATAGTGAAGTGGGAGTTTGAGATCCAGGTCTTTCTCTAAATTGGAGAGATATCAGGAAGCTGATGAAGTGTAAGTCCTGTGTCTGTCACAGATTTCATGTGTAGCTTTAGTGACTTCTCTGCAGCTCAGATGGCTGGTAAGAAATCAGCCCATCAGTAGCAAACCGCTGTTAGAGCACAGTTTGCCCTGTTCACTGGGAACTCCCTTCGCTTCATTCCCAGTGAAAAATCTACCTTTCCATAACTTCACTAGAAGTTTCTCGAGTTCCATAGATAAGACAAAAGCATAAGGATCCACCCTTTCTTCAGCACACAGAGTTCAAGCGGGGCATAGGTTGGCTCCTGCTCTTCAGGTCCAAATTCCCGCAGCCCCTTCCATAGGACTTGCCACTGATGGAAAGGGTCAAGAGATGTTTTAATCAGTATGGAGAACTGGAGGGACATACAATGTTTTCTTTTTTATGAGGTTGCCTCTTGTTCTGTACCTGACCTGGTGCATCTGAGGTAGTCTCTGGTGTGATATGTTTGATAGAACTGGGAGAAGTGGCTCAAAAGCAGTTTTACATATGGGTACATCAAAACACACTGTATTGTCTACAGATTTCTCCACCAAGCCATTTTACATTTTTGGGGTGGTTTTTTTTTATATATATTAGTAATTTTGGCTCCTTTTTCTTTGTTAGTTGATTGACTTTAATTTGCAGTTTTGCTCAGGGAATTGAAACAATATAGTTTATTTCTGAAATCAGGTGAAATTCTTGGAAAATCTGTCTGGCATTTCTGGCATTTCACAATTTAGATGTTGATTAATTGGTTCACTCTCTGCTTCAGTTTGGAGACTATCCTGTAGACACATGTCAAAATGAGATTTTGATCTCTTCTGGAAAAGTTGGTTTGTCCTGCAAGCACTTAAGTACAGTCTTGTTCATGTGGTGGCATGCTACAAAGTTGCCCTAGAGATTTCGTAGTTCCCATCATCAAAATTTGGCTGATAGTCAAGTATCAGTTCCAGGTGATTCCCTACATAGATTCATAGTTTTGGAGGTGGCAAATACAATTCTGAGAGTTGCAATAATCTGCACATCCCACATTGTTTTACGGAGGAGAGTTTGCAGGTAAAGCTTCTTATGGACCAACTCAAAACCCACAGATCCACTTTGTCAGACTAGTGACAGTAACCTGAGTACTCACCACCATTTGATACTTCAGTTTGCAAAGATAAACATCTTCCTTTTACATACTGGTGTTGTGTTTGGATTCCCATCGGATTATGGCAGTACTGATATTTGCTCCTTTTTCTGAAGATTTAATAAGTATTACATTGATTCTTTTTTTTTTTTTCCAGTGATATTTAGCTATGGTCATACAAATGCGTGGTACTCTGTGGCGTATGGTGTTACAAATGAAAGCTTCATATTCCCTCTGCTTTGCAACTATGTATCCGCTAATCTCGATAATTGTTCATAAACTTAGTTTCATTGCTTCACTATGTTTAATGTTTAGTTTGAATCCTCTGAAACATGGTTTACTAGAGCCAGGTTTATCTATGCTCATAAAATAGTCTGAGTTGCTTTCATTACTTCCTCATTGAAAATGGTGTTAACATTTCTATGTAAGAAAATAAGACCCTCATAACAAGGGTGAAGGTCAGTGATTTCTCTTTCTCTGGAATGAATTGATTTGTGGTATTAGATAATACTAGGACGTATTTCACATTAAATCTTCCTTTCCACAAACAAATATCAGAGACGATGGAGTTGGGAATCGGGAAGGCTGCTTCCACTCAAATGTCCTTCCATTGGCATGGGAAGGTATGCGTGACCACTGATGAGTATACATAAGAGAGAAGCAGAGAGTCTGGATTAAGATAAGATAAAACTGTTTCTGCTAGAAGAAGAGAGGTGGACTTCTAACAAGTTGTGAGTTTATATGTTGGTGATGTATGTGCCTCAGCACACACATCTGTCCATAAATACTCTCACACATTCCTGTATACATTTAGTTTAGTGCTGAAATTATGTATTGTTGAGTAGATGCATCTGTAACTCAGTTCCATTTCATTCTTTTCTAGGAAGAAGGATAGATTTAGAAAACAATGGGCATTGCAATGTAGAATTCTGTTGGCATGAAATAAAAATACAAATGGTGTTAAAAATAAACTTGTAAAAATAATATTCATAGGTAAAATATTGAGATTATCAAAATGAATCATGGGAAGAACTGATGCAAAATGCAGATATTGCAGCATTCAAATTATTATATTCATGGGGATCATAATTAATTATTTAATTCTAGATGCACACATACTATAGCTTAAAAATGTATTGCAGGTTTACAACTGACTAGCTGTTTTATGTGACAGAATGTAGTCTTTGCATATTTATTAAAATTATTCATAACTGGTTGCTGCCTAGATGAACTGCTCTATTCTTATGTCTTGCTTCAATACATTATCTGAACCATTTTATCATGACATTATAATGGAAATTTTTCTAAATTTTAGAATGATCCATGGGGCATTTTCCAACCCCCCTATCAGCATCTCTTAAAAACATGTATTTGCAGTTTATATTTAAGAATAGTTTCAAAGAGTTTTTAGTAGCAATACATATTTTCTGCATATAATTGTTTGCTGCTTTTTTAAAAAAGGTTTTATTTAGACGAAAAAAGCACATACATTGAAAAAAGTTAGAATATGCATTTAATTACATTTTATGTGCTTATCCATTCTCCAGCTTACTACTATAAATTGCTTATTTTAAAGACTTCATAGAATGGGAAAACATGTTCGTAATGCGGTTTTATAACCTTCCCCACAGATGTCCCAGCAAAGTTATAAAAATCAATTATATACCTACTGAGCGTTTGGTGCCTCACAGCTGTTGCAGTGGATTTCTCAGGGCAACAGGGCTCTTTTGCTGAAAATAAATACAAAAATGCAGGATGAGAAGGCTTTCCACCAACCTGGTACACAGTTAGAGTGACTATAAGACAGTCAGCTTATCTGGTGGCTGGTCAACGAACCAGTGGATTTGTGCACACAGGCAAGACATCTCCATGTCCAAGGGAATTCAAACAAAAAAGTCTTCCTTTACCAATATCCAGAAAGAACCCAAGGAGGTACAACTTGTGTATCTTATTTTGTCAACCATGATTTTTTAAGTAATTTCGAAAAGCACAAGAAGAAAAGCCTTAGTTTTCAGAAAGAAATGTAAGTTAAAACATCTCCACATCAGGAGCTGGTTGGGTTGGTTGGGGCTGCTTGTGTAAAGCTGAAGGAGTCTGATGCTGGTGCTGTAGCTGGAATGTTTTGCTTTATGGTGAGTTTCTTAGGAATGGGTTATAGTATTGCCGTTTGCATGGCAATGCAGCATTATTTCCACTAGTTGTCAAAAGCAAGTAGAGGCTAATAAAATTGTGCATATGTTTATACATTATTATTTCATATCTTGCTGGAATACACCCAGATTCCCATTTATAATGAAAAGAAAACAGTTTAAGAGGAAAAACACATTAGTTCAGAAACTAACCGTGATAAGTCTGCATGATAAATCAGTTTGTGACCACTGCTGGCATGACCGTGGTTTGCCTATGGAATGCCTAAGGTACAGCAATTGCTTTGCGTTCAAACAAGAGACCCAGTCCTGGCTGTTCATTCCCTGCTCCCAAAGAACTGCAGCATCCTTCTGTTTATCAAAGGATTTTGCAAAGCATCAAAATTGTTTGGACTCCAAGTAGTGCAGAAAACACTATTGCAAGATTAACGTCTTCTGCGTAGGCATAATGCTGCAAATAAAATGAGAAAAAATGTGAAATAAGGAAAGCTAGAAGAAAGGAAATGCAACCACATGTGTT
Source organism: Mesitornis unicolor (assembly GCF_000695765.1). Lineage (NCBI taxonomy): Eukaryota > Metazoa > Chordata > Aves > Mesitornithiformes > Mesitornithidae > Mesitornis > Mesitornis unicolor. The sequence continues at coordinate 25,933 of NW_010196500.1, forward strand.
TTGCCTTATCTGTCTGGGGAGGTTTTTAGCTGAATTTGCTGGCCAAGTGTAAGTATCCATAAGGAGAAATCCAAGTTTGGTTGGTTGGTTGTTTTAGTCAGCCTATTTATACACTGTGGCTGAGCTTACTCTTCCATAAATGAAGTAAAATATCTTTCTATAAGTAAAATACTTTTCCACAGTGGAATTTGTTCATTTAATTCCTGTGCTCAAACATTTGGGATTGTTGTATCAGATTTTGGGGGCTGCCTTCTCTGTACTAGCTTTTAAGCATAATTTGTGAAAAGTGGTTTTCCTCTGCAGGAAGTATGATACTGTGATTCGAGCCAGTAGGATCCCAGTGCAAACATGCACTATTCAACTTCATTATGTCTTAGGCAGAACAAAAACTGCTCTCTCAAATTACCTCCATGCCTCTTACCAGCCTAAGGGTATTTAATGGTCTTTAGATCCAGGTGTGCTTCTCTGGAGTGGGTGTGATAACAGAAGTCAGTTCCCAGATGGTGGTTACTAGAAGTGTTTGCTATAGGAAGTGGACAAGACAACTACCTGGAGTGACTGGCTTCCAAAACCTTAGGGCCTGGTAGCAGCAAATGACAAGCTGCAGGCTGACTTGAGAAGGGTGACACAGCCAGGCAACTGGGCAGTATGTGACGTGCCTCAAACCCTCTGTGAAAATGTATTTATTTGCACTACAGGTAGCAAAGGGATGTTCTCTATCTCTGTGCAGTCCAAAGTTTTATACCTCTAGTTGGGCAGCAGTAGTCTAAACAGCCTTGCCCAGCTGTTCCGCCAGCACTAGTGGTGTAGATAAAAGTTATTTGATGGATTTTCTGAGAGTTTTGTAACAGAAAGGAAGCTCTCTCTGGGTATCCAGCACAAAGAGAGGCAGACTGGCTGGAATCTGCTGTGAAACTGGGGCGGGTTTGTGCTTACAGGCTAGTAGTGAGCCAGTGGTATTAATTTCTTTGCAAAGTCTCTGTGAGCAGTGACACTTGCTGCTACCTGTGGGTTTCAGGGCCATGCAGGCTCAAGGTTTACTGTCAGCACAATTGTTTTGGGAATGAAAGATGGACCATTTGGAAAGCTTAACCTTTCTTTTCTCCTTTAGAGAGCAGACAGCCCTTTTCCCTCTCAGAACAACATGACATCAATTTTACTAGGGAAGGCTGAAAGCTTTTCAGCCTTTTTTTTAACCAACATAATAGACAATTTGGGACAATAACTACCTTTGGTCAGTCCTCCTGTAACAGCAGCCAATGAGATACTGTCATCAATTTTATTATATCCTTTGCTTTCCTGTGTACCTGCTCAATTGAGGGGAGATGCTTAATGCTGTTGCTATTACAATTTCAGAAACTTTTCAAGTCAGTAAAGAGTAATGCTAGCTCAAACTTTGGGCCTTGTTTCTGAAGTCTAATTTAATGTAATTGTTATTTATGGCATTACGGAGTAGTAAACAGCTTCTTGTGCCTGCTGGGGGTTTTGTTGCTGTGGTTTGCTGGGTGTTGTGGGGTTTTTTTTCACCTGGTTTTTTTCCATGCCAACAAAAGTGACCTGGCGTTTTTCCTTTAATTAAAATGGGCCTTTGTGAATTAGTGTGTAAAAATCATGGGATACGGCACTAATTGGAGTTTAGGCAACTGCTTCCCTAACCTCTCACAGTGAAACTACTGAACGAAATGTTTCAGTTTTCATTTAGTAGCTTGAGAGTTTTTCATTGCTAGATATAAAATAATGACTCTTGACCTTTTGGGACAAATATATTGGGTTTGTTTTCTGAATAAAGCCTTTACAGCATCATTCATTTGTGGCTGGTTTTACCTGTGGTTTGACTGCTTCAGCTCCCAGGTTCTACAATGGACATCGGGAGGACATAAGAAAAGACTTTGTGTTAGACCTGTGACCCGCCGAGCCCAGCAGCCTCCCCCCCAAGAGGGAGTAGAAGAACACACAAGACTGTCTGCTATCTGCAGTCCCTTCCCCTTGTTCTCTACCAGCATTCAGCATCATTGCATTAGGGGTGCTGGAGAGTACATCCCTGACTGTTACTTTTATCACCTGTTGTCAGCAAATTTCTCTCATTCTTTCTTGAAGCTCCTGGGACCATCTGCCAGCACAGTCTCCTCTACCAGAAGGTTCTGAAGTTCACTAACTGCTGGATGTTTGTTGTTTGAACTGATCTTACTGATTGAGGGCCAAATGTGGGATATTATACTTAAGATCAAATTGTTCTGCTAATGTATGGATAGAAGGAGTGGCAAAGATCTACCACTGTGGCTTGACCAGCTGTAACTTTTCAGATGAGGCACGATCATGCAGAAATGAACATTGATGGCAGCCAAGAGCCACTGTTTGATACCAAAGTGTGTCACTGTTTACCAAGTCATCCACTGCATTTTACTCCCATAAGTGCTAAACAGCAGCTTCAGGAGTATTGGTCTGCTGAGGAGGTTTGTGAGTTGGTAGGGCAGAGTGCAGGAAAGGGAATGTTGAGTTATTGGGAATGAGTTTGAGATCTTGTAGCATGGTGGCAGGTGCACAGTATATGGAAGAGGACAGCAAGGACGGTGAGGCACTGTTGAGCTGTGTTGGGGACATACGAGGGATAATGTCGCTGCAGTATGACAGGCAGGCGAGTTGGCATGGCAATAGTGTACTGCATGAAGGATTTGCTTCAATATGATGAATACTTGCTTGACTGAAAAAATCCTGATCAAGGGTAGTCACTGATAACACTTTCAGTTTTCTTGCATCTTTAGACTATGATTATGTATATATCGGAAGTTCACAAGTCAGATATTTGTCAAGGATGTCTAGAAATAGCAGAGAATAGTCAGTGAGTTTTAAGTATAAAATTCTAGGTGTCCTAACTGAACTAAGAAAACTGCTGAAGGTTGCCATTTTGGAGGAAAGCATTCTCACATAGATTTTGAACACCAATTATCAATCCATGCTGCAGTAGACTAGATCAAAATCAATATTTCTGCTTGGAACTCACACAGCCTCTTTGAGAGACGAGATTAATATGGTTACTGTTCAACTCTATGTTCCCAATCAGCTAAGTATGTGCACTTGTCATTCATATTTTGTTTTTAGCTTGTTATTCTGACAGAAGAGTCTCTGAGGAATGAAAGGAGAGCCAGTCTGAAGAGTAAAGCGATGCAACATTTACATATTTTCACACTTTTAGAGAAGCCGGCTGTTAGACTTGAACATTATTTATTCATTTGATGCTGCTCTGTGTTACAGACCTTTGAAATATGTTACTGACAGTAACTAAACCATCCATCTTGCTTTAGGATTTCTACTGATTGCTAATTTTGTTGACTAAGTGGTGCAAGAAGTTAAAGATGTGTTATAGCTAAAAAGACAGGATTCTATTAAGGGCTTTTTTCTAATGGCCTGGTCCCATTCTGAGTTGCAATAGTGGGTATTTTTTTAACGTTGGCACATACACTGAAAAAACATCCCGTTGTAGGCCTTGCAAATCATCCAGATCACTTCCATTTGTGCCACTGTGTTCTAAAAGTCATGCAAATGAGTTTTCCGTCATGGTTGTTTACCCAATGGGTGGAAATATAACCATCTTGAAAGGGATTGAATCAACCAACTCTAAAAGCAATTATTGGCAGCACTGATTTTTCCATTAATTGGTTGAACCCTTTGGAACGTGATATCTCTAAGGGCAGCATACAAAATATGTTACTGCTTTTATTGCTCTTACCATTACTACATTTTTGGATGCTACCAAAATGTCCTGGATGATACTCAAATAGAAAATGGTTCCTTATCTTGAGAACTGAGCAGTCTGAAAGACAAAACAATGTCAAAGGGGATAAACGTTTCCCAAGTGCTTTAAAATGTCATGATTATTTTTGATAACTGTTTCGATGCTTCTCAATATAGATGGGGCCTCATTGAAATGTTGAGTTACAAGAGAGTAATCCCTTGGCATAGCAAGTCAAGAGAGATTTGTTCATACATGGGTTGGTGGAAGAACATCAAAAATTTGCTATGTGGGAAATGGGTAAATGGGACAATAAGGTTAAAATCATTGATAGGGCAGAGGAAATGGGATTGACAGGGACAAAAAAAAATGCTTCTTATTTGTCAAGTTGGAGTTGGGCAGAACCAACTAAAGAGAAACAGAAAATTGAGCACAACGCAATGAAAAAGGTTAAACTATTTTTGGTAACTTCTGGTATGGACTGGTTAGGAGTGACATATGCAGAGGGAAATTATGCTCTTTGCTATCTGGACAGAGGGGAATTTCTAGATCTTCGGAGTCAGCATCAACATACAAATCTTAATTGCTCCAAAATTTATTTGATTTCTGGTGGAAGAATTTTCAAGACTTTGCAGCAAAACTTAATTTGCCCAAGACTTTGTTCACATTAGCCAGAGCTTATGTTTTAGTTCATTACAGTTTTACGCCTCCTAAAGCTCTGATTCTTTTTGTTGTTACTGTGCTTGTTGCGCAGCGCACCTCAATCAGAGGTGTTACATAGTTCATTTAATAGCTGTATATTCACTTATAGATGCCTGTAACTGCCAGGCCTACACCTGCTGGGCATTAGTTTTAGCACTTTATTGGATCATAGTGTAAGTCTCTGCATTGGAAAATGACTCTTGAGAATGACCATGAATGCTTGAGAACATTTTCAAGTCTTTAGCCTTTTTTCTGGATCGAAGTCTGAGTAAAGAAAGCTTATAGGAAGGCAGTGGCTAGTTATCCTAGAATAGCCTGTATTGCTGTAGGAGAAATCAGACGTTGCAGTACATCTCTGAAGCAGTTTTCCTGGATGCCATCTTTAACCCCATCTCATAGTGCAAGTCAGATCCTCTTTCCTCCGCTTCTGCTTGTCTGGGAGAGGTTGTCGCTCTGCAGCACAAAAGGTTAAAGCACATTCCTTTCTCCTGGTTGGTTCTGAGATTGCAATGTAAGCAGTTGCTAACTAAGAAAAAAGGAAAAAATTAAGAGTTATATGATACCATGAATAACAAAGACATGGTATTTCGGTATTTATATCAGACATTGTTTTTCTTTCTCTCTCTTCTACTTACCGTACTACTTGTCTATTGACTGTTTAGTTATACAGTTTGTGTGAGAAAGTGCTCCTCTGAAAAATTCAGACAATATTAGACAAGTACTTTTTCTGTAGATATGGTGCATGATAAAATGGTTAGCAGAGTTAAAGAGAAGACAGAGTTACAATAAAAAAATCCGCCGCTGATTATTTTGAGAAATAAAATGCCACTAGCGTGTACTGAAAAGAACAGCCTGCAGTTCAGCAGTGCCAGGTGTAGAGCACTGGTTGCAGGAATACAGGGTTGGGAATTACTGCTGAGCACTGGATCTGCAGAATGAGCTCTGGAACCACAGAAGGTCAGCAAATGCCCCCACATTGCTGGGAAAGTGTCTTATGTGACATGAGAGAAGTCATGCACCTGCTGTACTCAGTTCTGTCAGCCCTATTTTAAGGTGCTTATCCCAGCTGCAAGAAAGATGGGAACCAAATAGAGAAAGTCCAGAGGAGAGGAACAGGCAAAATCAATCTACAAGGAAAGATGGGCAAAGTCAAGGGGAAAAAAGTATAATCTCGAGTGGGAATAATACAAAAAATTGGACTAAAATTGACATCTGTCATCACTGGAGATCTTTAAAAAGGTCTCAAGAGAAACTGGAGTTAATCCTGGCAAGAGGCAGAAGACTGAAGCAGATGAGTTCTCAGTGTCCTGTCAGCCTTATTTTTTTGACTCTTTGTTACTGTGTTCTCAAAGTCTGGCCTTTCTTCGCCCTTCTCCACCCTTCTTCTCTCCTTCTCCACCCTTCTTCTCTCCTTCTCCACCCTTCTTCTCTCCTTCTCCACCCTTCTTCTCTCCTTCTCCACCCTTCTTCTCTCCTTCTCCACCCTTCTTCTCTCCTTCTCCACCCTTCTTCTCTCCTTCTCCATTCTCCTATAAAAATAGGAAAGAAAAAAAGTACTTTTAATATAGGACCCTCTTTGTTGCTACATCGTATTGGATGATCTTCAGTTGTGTCCACAGTGCTTTAGGTGCATAAATATTATGCAAATTCATAATATTTAGATGAACAAATATTAAGATAATGACAGCAGATTCCAAAGGCGAGAAAAGAGACCTGGCACTGTATGGAGGCTTTTTGGGAGAGTTGGGGAGGATTTTGCCATAGAGATCGTAATTTTAGACAGCAATAGTTTCTGAAGGCCATGTGAAATTTGGAACACGGTTTTTGGTTTGCTTCTGACTTTTGCAGTGGGCAGAGCTCATTGCAAGGCGATACCTCCATCGTCTTAACCTCTGCCGTGGAACTGCAGTCCACCATGTCGCTTTATAGCCTGAGTTTAGAAGGGAGGTGTGAATCACACATAAGACATTACAGTAGATTTTCTGTTGTTTTGAGGTTTTTAAAAATATTTTTCTGTCTCAACCCTGAAGAGTCTCTTACATAGAAGAGAGAGAGTTTATTTACTTTCAAACAAAAGTTAAGAGCTTTTACAATATCCTCATGTAGCTGAAAACACAACTCTGTCAGGGAAGAATGCGAACAGAAAACTTTCAAGTTTCTTAGTAAACAGAAATGAGTATTTAAAGTAGAGAAATGTGCCACAGCATGCCTGTTACCTTATGAGGTTGTTTTCTGCTCTTGTCAAGCGTGGCTTTAAATTTTTTTTTTCCTTTAAAGACTTTTTGGAAGCAGCAATGAAGCCTGAAAGATTGTCTTGTGTAGGTCATCTTTAAAAGTTTCAGAGTAAAACAATGAAATAAATAGAATTTTACTGTTTCGTTAGTCAACGTTCCTTTTTTTTTTTTTGAGTTGAGAAGATAACTAGGAGAAAGTAAGAAAATTAAAATCGATGCATCGAGCATATAACTTTCAGATTGCTATCCTTATTAAGGTGTGTGTGTATCAAGCATTCCTTTTTATTTATCCCATTGTATACAGAAGATGTATGACCAGTTATCGAAACATGCTGCAATTTGCATTGGTCAGAGCCCTCGCCTGTGTTTAAATTGGTGTCCCCAGTGGAATCAACAACTGATGTGGTGTTTTGTTTCAGTCTTCAGGACAATTACTGTGTATGCTATACCTAAAGTAGAAAAATATTTTCCTGCAAGCCTGATGTTCTGAAAATGAGTCTTATTAGGAATTCTTGACTTATTGGAGTGCAAAGCACTTTGTGCTATATTTTGTTTGTGTTGGGAATTTTCACAGTTCAGCAGTAGGAAAATATTATGCAAAACTGTTTAGTGTCAGTTGTGCAATATGCAAACTTATTAACACAGGTTTTCAAGCACATGGAGGCTTTTTTTGAGTTAGAGTTGAATATGTAGAAAAACCAACTTCTCAGTGAAAAAGATTGTAGAGGAAAGAAGTAAGTTAAATGTACCATCAGAGTGCACACGGGCCAGGTCAGAGTCATCGGACACTGCACTTTGTGTAGATGTGCAGGGATGTGGTTTAGTGGTGGACCGGGCAGTGCCAGGTTAACGGCTGGACTTGATGATCTTAAAGGTCTTTTCCAACCTAAACGATTCTGATTCTTTCTCAGACACCTACCTCACTGTTACACAAAAGGGCTTAAAATTAACGTGATCCAGAGACCTGTGTGCTGAAATAAAGTATTCGATATGGTTATTGAAAGATAAATATAACCTTTTTGAGTGCTTAAAAACTTTAGTAATAGTTGCTACTCAGATTTTGTGGTGTGGGAAGAGAGGGGAGTGAGGAAGGAGAAATAACCGTTTTAGAGACCAAAGCTAGAGAAGTAAGAGACACCACTCCATCAAACACAAGCACTACCTCAGTAAAGAGCAGCACTCCTATTTCACAGCAAAGCCCAGCAGTTCAAAGGGGTGTGTTTAAATATACTGTACAGTTTATCTTTTTGTTCACTTAGATGTATGGTACCTGAGGCTTTTTGCGTAAACCAAATCTCAGATCCATAAACCTGATGATATTGGATGCACACAATGAAGCAAGTGTGTTACTATCTAAGTGTTTTGTTACCACCTTCCCTCTATTTACACCTCTTGGATTTTTGGTTTATGAGCAGCAAAAGCAAACTGTCACTATTTGCTGTAAATTGAAGCTTTTAATAACTATGTCTGTCTACAACATTTGTCAGCTTTGAATATTCTGTCACTAGAAAATAAAAATAGAAGGAAATCTCAGCAACAGTGACACTGAAAATTTATCTACTTATGCTCAAAAAGGTGTAAAATACAGGCTTCAAGAATAAGTAATTGTAGTTTTCCTTTAAAATATAAAATTGCATTTACTGTGACTAACAGTATACTATATACAACACTGCCAAAATAAATTACAAAGTATTTTTATGTAACATAGTTATCTATGCAAAATAGTAGTAAACCTATGAGATGGCCAGATAGGTATTGCTTGTCAGGCTTCAGCTGTAGGTATGTTGCTGAGGTTGTAGAAATGCTCTGAAGAGTAGTTCTCAGTAATAGTCATGTTTTATTTAACCTGAAAATGTGCTTGGTAAAATGAGTATATATATATATATATATAAGTTTGCATATGCTATCTATAGAAAAACTGTGCGTATTTTGTGACTCCTATTTTTCAGTGTTGCGGAGGGAGATGTTCTTTTGGTAATTATCTGGGTTTTTTTTATTTCAGGTTTTCTTTATTGCTCAGTAGTATTTCTTCCTTAAGTTAAAAAAAATCATCTAATTATTTATCAACTTTAATGTTTTTTCTTTGTTAGTGAAGCATGTTCAGAGTACAAACACTGAAGTACAAATGTTCTATATTGTGTTGACTCTCTTGTTACAGAACAGGAATGTTTTGGAGCAGCCCTGGCAGGATTTCTGCTTGTCCTTAACTGCAGTGTTTTGGTTGCAATGGAACGAGGTCAATTCTACGATCGGAAGTGTGTTATAGCCAGCATAAAACCCTGCTTTCCACCTGATGCAATTTCCCTTTCAGACTCACTTTTCCCTTGTTTTACTTATAAAACTTCTAACCAGGTAGAGTTGTGGTTTTAGTCTTAGCAGATATTCTGGCAAATATACCTATTCCCTGCAGCCTTTCTGCTCAGTGGGAGATGGCAAATGTTTTAACTGTGTTCCTTTTTGCTGGCAGCCAGAAAGCCAGTAGCTCTCATCTTCCTCTCCGATAAACCATGTTGTTCACAATCCTCCTTTGAAATTGTGAGGCTCCTTTTGACAAAAGGGGAGATTGTTTAGAAAGAGAAAAACACTTTCCACGCTAGGAGAGGGTCTACAAAAATTGTGTCTAGCCAGAAAGAAGTGTTACAAGATTGAATTCCTGTCCTCTGCAGATGCAGTTTTTGTGTGACGGAGCCCTCAGCCTGCCGTCAGTGTCTTTCAGGAGTACAATGGGTATGTAAAGGTGGAGAGGGATAAAATTATTCCTTTGGGAAATACTTTTTGTTTGTTTATTTCGCAGCAAAGGTTTAAGTCTGTTCCTGAGTGAAAGGGCAGTACAACCTAGAAGGGCCTAGCAGGGAGACCAGGACACATAAGGATTTGTTTAATTTAGAAAAAGAAAAAAAAAAGGATTCTTAAGTATCTTCTTTCTGTTGGATTTCATTGGGCAGAAATTGTATTCTAGGTGAGCAGTCATGATAAAAATAATGTTTTTATCTTAGAAATCATTGTGCCAATTAAATTCCATAAAACAATTTGTTATTCCATAGCTTTCAGAATATTTATTAGGTTAAGATTACGGATACCTTTATCTAAATGTGATTTGTGTAGTGCGTATCTGTAAAGCTGTAACAAAATCTCTTCAGCTTGGAATCATATAGAGAAGAAAATTAGTCCATTGGGTGACAAAACAAAATTTACAGTTTTGAATCAGATTTATAAGATAAATAGTTGAAGGGCTACAGATTCAGTGGCTTTACCTAGTTAGGAATGGAAGGCAGTTAAACTAATTAAGATAACCAATACTGGAAAACTGTTTATTCAGTGGAGAAGTATAACGCAAGAAATACAGATATGCAGAAATAGACTTGACCTGTCCATCCTGGAAAGAAAATTATCAACTAGGATGTGTTAAAGAGCTGTAAAATAATAAATGGCATGATACAGAGGAACTTTACTCAGTATGTCTTGTAATTCAAGAATTATGACAAATAACCTGGGACAGTTGCAAAACAAACAGAGGCAAGAAGGGAGATGGTTTGATTTTTATCAAATGTCATTCAGCTGTAGAGATGAACAGTGTAAACTTGTTCCAGAAGCAGTTAGAACAAACTGGTGGAAGAAAGTCCTGTTAAATAAGATACACTAGGCATGACCCTAGTTCAGGAATTCTCTACAACTGATTGCTGGAAGAGAAGAGGATCTGCCACAGGAATGACTGGTTGTCCTGGGTCAAAAAAGGCTCCACCAGTCCTGCAGACCATAGCATACAATGCTGCTAAAAGTATACAACAAAAGAACGTGTACCAGGAAAATTTTTGTGACATCTTGTTCTTCTTGCTCCTGGGGTCATTAAGAAATATGTATATTAAGGTTAAATGCTTAGTGTGCAGCTAGTCAGACACTTCACTTGTGAAGACTCTCCTCTACTGCTTAATTCCCAAGGCAGCAGCGTGAACATGTGCAGACTGGCATGCCAGAGAAAGTCCATTCACTGCTATTCCCATGGAAAAAAAACTGGGATGCGTGGACCAGACAGGAGCAGGCACATTGATTTGGATAATGGTGGGATGTCAAATACGTATCTGCAGAACAGTTTATAAACAGCCTCTGTACTGACACAAATCTCCTGTGTATGCAGGAACAGCGGTCCATAACACACTATCGCCTCACCCAGTGACTGGGTCTGGCTGCACCATTACTCACCAGGCACAATTTTTGCCTTCAGGAAAGAGCTGCATTTCAGTCTCCTGAAGATTCCTTGCATGCAGCCAGACTGCTCATGTTCTGGGTAAATGCATAATATTTGGGTTACTGGAGATAAAGCTCTGTGGACTGAAAACCTGTTATTATTCAGTGGTATAGAGAAGATGTGAGTTAGAAGGAAGTTGCGTAGAAGTCACCTGTGGGTGACAAGAGAGGGGAGTGACACATACCAAAGAGGGGATGCATTGAGACTTGGGGCTGAGTATACCCTCTTGCATGGGTTTTATTTCCTCTTGTCCATGCATCTTCATGTTATGTCAGCCATCTGTTTGACATAGTCTGTGCAAGAGTATATTGCAAAGATGGCCACATACTTCAAGTAGCATTTAGCAGAAGAGGAGGTAGTGGTTGTAGTGTGCTGAGAGGTGTCCCAGAGATGCAGTGTCTCTGGCACTTGCTCCCCACCAGGCTGTCATCTGACTAGAGCTGGTTCCTCTGCAGAGGATAAATACTGCTGGTAAAAGGAGAGCCCTGTTTTCCTCTGAGATGCAGCCAATTCTGGTACCTGTTGGTTTTCTACTGATTTGGCATAGATATATGCAGTCTGACATGCCACTTGCTGACCCGTGGTCTACGTAGACTTCCTCTGTACCTGCTGCATTGCCTGAGAGGCTATGATTAATTCAGGACCAGATCAGCTTTTGGGGCTAAAAGCTATTTTTAAGACCTCAGCTGCTACAAGTTTGCTTCCCTGTCAGTGCTGAGGCTCAGACCAAGGGCAAGATGCATGGTCACACCACCTTCGAGCATACCAGCTGCTCCCCGAGACCTGCTGAAATGCACCCTTGTATCCTGAGGGAAACGTGCTTTGCCCCTCCAGTGAAACCCACCTGCCATTTACTGCGTGGCTGGAGGACGTGTGCAGGCAGCTCCTGTGGGAGCAGCTCACAAGCTGTGAATGTGCTGCCCAGCGTGCCAGTGGTGACTTGTTCATCAAATCACGTCCTGGTTGGAACTGTAGTCTGCAGCTTAAATAACACAGGGGGCCTTCGTCCATCTTGTTTTCACATATGTTCGGCGGGCATATGTTTTTTTAGGCAAGTTTTGAAGCACCTAGAACTTAAAAAATATTTTACTTGGACTCATAAAATCTCTCCATTTTGATAGAGTTATAGAAGCTTCAAAGCTACTGTATAATGATATGGAAGAGTTTTCTTTTAACAACATCTAGTAGCCCCAGTTCTTATTTACATTTCCTGGATTTGTAACTCCAACAACAGTATTTTTAAAAGCCAGATAAAGTGCTTTTATCTATTGGTTGTACTTTTCGATACTTTGGGAGGTATGCTCAGTTTTTATGTTGGAAGCCGGCAGACTATTTTAGAACCCTCTGAAAAATGTCTGAGAAGAGGAGCAATCATAAAGGAAGGCTTTGGGAAATCACAGGTTTTCAAGTGGAGTTTCTTAGAAATATATTAGATCTGTACTTAGACTTAAAGACAGCGTTTTTAAGGATGTGTTCTTGCAAGAATAACATTTGTCATTAAGTCTTTCCTCCCAGGTTAGCAGCCTTCGTTTGGCGCACTGCAAGAATTTCTCAGCATGTAAATAACAGCACACAGAAATGTCACTGGAGCTGGGCTTAATGTGGGACAAATGCTTCACTGATGCTCCTGCTCCCAGAGGGCTCTCCCCTCTGCTTGATATAACAGTCCTAGCTGACTGCTGTAATATTTTTAAGAAAGCTTTTTTACTATATTTTGTCCCCACATCTTACACGCTTCAAACTTTGAGCAAATATTTCTTCCTTTCGGTCCAATTGTATTGTGAACTGTTTTCCTGTGTGAACAGGTTCAGTAACTCTGGTGAATCGGTTCAGGGACAAATGCCTTTCAAAGTTGTCCCTCAGGCCACAGAGTAGTGCTCTGGTGTGACAAGTAATTCTTGTGCCTTTAAAGGAGGAGCTGGCAATATAATTACATATTTTTATTCATACATTGGTGATGGGTATTTTTTTTTTACCTTCTTGACAATCTGCAGGTAAAAGAATATATATGTGTATGTAATTTAATGAATGGGTCTCTTGTCCTTTTCACCTCACTACTCTATTCCAACCGTAAAACCAAAAAGGAAGAAGAAAAACCCCACTTCTTAGAAACAATTTTGATTAATTCACTGCTTCAAAATTCCAGCATCAAGAAATAGAATAAATATATTTTGGATAACTGGATTTTTCTGGAAGACTTGCTTTTGAAAGATGACACGTTCGAGTGTTTTTATATCTTTGCCTGGGTTAAGTGATATAGCAATGCTTTTGATACAATAGTTGTGTTTCATCTGAAGGCTGTAAATATTTTTGTCAGATCTGCCTCTGATATCCCTGTGTCTAGTAGAAATTCTCCCTCTAACAGAAGCGTATCCATCATTCTTTAGGGTATCCATCGTTGCACATCCTGATTCAATAAGAGATGATATCTTATTATCCTTCCAGTGAGTCACCGTATTTATGGATCGAGCTGGTATTGTCCAGATGTATCATCTTTGATTCAGCGTGCTGGGTGCTGTGGGACTTACTCCCCATACTCTGCAGGTTGCTGTTGTGTGCTGCTGGGCCATCCCAGGGACCGTTTTTATCTGAGTGGTATCAGCAGATAACAATTCAGTTTTGTTAAAATGGGGAAGGCTTCAGTTTAGCTTAGAATACTGAAAAGCCTAATCTGATTTGGTAGTTAGGGGTTTTCACATAGTTTCTTTTTCACAGGCATCACGGATTATTGCACATGTGTATTTTACCCTTCTTTGGTTTTTCAGTGTTATGCTAATTTTTAATAATTCTACAGAGATATTTCAACTCCTGAGAATTAAAAGGCATAAGTTATATTCAAATTGAAACTTAAAGAAATCTTAATTGTGGTGGAATATGTGACAATGAGATTTTCACTTTGAGAAATACAGTTTTGAAAACATGACACTTCAGATAGCTTTGCATGTCATTCAGACATGTCTGTTTCAACTGACTATGAATGATTAAAGTTGTTTTGTTTTCTGCTTGTTTTGATTGCAGTGAGATACCTCATAACCTTGTTACAATCCTCCTAGAGAAACCCAAAACAAAACAGAGAATGCAGAACCAAGTGTACTTTTTTTAATGATGAAAAATACAGTACAGATTTTGCAAGGTTAGAGGTCAGTAAAGACATCTTTTCTTACTCATGCATTTTCATAAAGTAATTTTAGAAAATAATTGAGACAGGCTTGCAAATAAAGCAGAAGACGTATGAGGAGCTGTGCTTCTGCGGCAGTAGTAGTTGCTGGTTATGCAGTAAGGGGAGAAAGTTAATTACAGGATCATAAGTCTACAGGTGTTTAAAAGATGAATGCACCAGTCAGAATGATTTAATTTTTTTTAGCTTATTACAAGTGGGATATGGACAATTTTAGCCTGAATGCCAGGGAAAACCTCCTCATAGCAAGATACCAGTGAACTAACTCTTCAGATCAGACTTTCCCCTGAAGTACTTGAAACACGTTGTTAGCAATATTTAATAAGGGAAAATCTTTCATTGCTTGGAGCATGGGCTGGGTTCTGTTTCAGCTGCTCTGGTGCTTGAGGCACTTTTCTTGGGGCCATGCAATTACAGCAATCCGTTAACCTCTTTGGAGGAGAAAACTGAAGGCCATGTCTAGAGAGATGAATGAGATGGACCTGGGGGCAGACAGCTCACAGAATAGGCTTTTGATTAAAAAATTACCTCATTCTTAAGTTCTGATTGGGGAATTTCAGGGGAACAAATGAGATCCTGATATAGAAAATTCTTCTGTTTCCTGCTGGAGAAGAGTGTTCGTCTAAATAGCCAGCTTTTAGAAAATCCTCTTTGCAGAAGAGTGGCAATTTCAATGCATTTGTGAAGGGCAGTTGCTAGTTTCCCCAACAGGTGTTCCCGTTGGTTATTACATGCTGGTAGCAGCCACACAAAGGAGAAAAGTAATTCTTGAGGAAGAAAAGATGCTTATTTTGAAGCAGCAAAGGCGTGATCCAGATAATTTAGAAGCTGCATTTTTAACCTGTGAAGTCTGTTCACATAATGCCATAGACTTGCCAAATTAGAGGAGGTGGGAACTTACGAAGTGATGAAAAGCATCAGATATAAATTCCCTGAGACAATTCCAAGAGAACTTCACGGAGCCCAGAGGAGGGAAAATGTGCTCCAGTGGAGCTACTGGGGTGTTTTAGGAAGTGCTGGCTGGGCGGGCAGAGGAGAGATGTTTTAAAGCCCCAACAGTTCGGCAAGCAGATGCAATGCGGAGGAGAGCCTGTCTTTATGTTCTTCAGGGCTTACAGGCCTCTTAAATCTAACAAAGTGTTGGTGCTCCAGCATACTTCATACTATGTAGATCCAGTCCCGAATGGATCTTTCTAGTGGTGAATCCGTTGGCCTTCTGTATCCCACTTTTTTCTGGCTTATGGTTGGTGAGTTCCTGTGTTCTGGGGATGTATGGCTAATTTAAAAAAGTTGCCTAGCTGCATCACTGTGTGTTAGTGATACATCTGATATTCAAGGTCAGCCATGTCCTCTGAGGTCAGAACTCATTTGACCAGCATGTCTTGCAAGACAAAGTGGCTAATTCTTCCCAAATAGAGACTGGCAAAATTGAGTTTTCCATTCATTTTTATTGTATTATCCAGGCTTCCTCATGCTTTTCTTTCCTTAAAGCTGGAATGGGCTTTAAACTTTGCAAAACAAATTTCTTCTGGTGGGATTTCTTCAGATCTCATCAAGTTAAAAATTAGTCATTCCCAGAGAAGAGTGAGAACAAATATGGGGAAGAGTTGTTACCTATGTGTTATTTCACTTGCAGATCCCCAGTGGTGGTCCTGGCCGTTCAGCTGCTGCTGTTGGCTGTGCTGCTCGGCATCACTTGTCTGCTGTGTTACTCTCCTGATTCTGAAATGTATTATCTGGCTGGCTCGACAGGTTTCTTTGTGCTATCATCCTGGCTTTGTAGTTCTGGGTAAAATTACTTGCAGAAGTAGTGATTTCTTCATCTGTCTGGCTGGTTGCCAGTAGGTGTAAGGCTGTGGTGTTTGTTGTCAAGATTTTGATAGGGGTTTTCAGGTTCA
>NW_010196500.1:41951-43274 GCF_000695765.1 Mesitornis unicolor
CCTGAACTCTGTGGTGCTCATCGGTGTTTGAGCCTTCCTAAGAGGCAGTTTAAGTTGGTACCTTATGGAGTTAGAGTATTCTTGTCTGTCAAAGAATTTGTCACTATCAGAACAGAGAAAAGTGTTCCCTCACATGGACATAAAAGGAATATAGAAACTTTTTAATACTTGTACTTGTAAAATATCCATGGCTCTCTTTTTTGAGTTCTTTTCTGCAGTAGGAAGAAGGGAGCTTCAGAGTTTCACTTCATTTTATCTGGTTTTGTTCATGTTTGTCCATCTGAATCTTGTATCCTGTTATTTCAATTTAAACCTCGTTGCAGGTATTTCCATGGTTTTTAATCTAATCTGCTGGTGTCTTTGCACACTGTGTGTGTAAGCAGCATGACTTGATTTCAGAATCATCTGTGGACTTGTTTGTTCATGACTATAGCCAGTCCACCCATCAAGTTTTTGAGTATGGTCGTGACAGTGGATGTCAAAGGCTGGATCTTTTACTGTGGAATGGTAAGGAAAGGGTAAAATGTAAAAACATATATGCTTTCATTTCACTGTCTCTTAACCTCTTACAGTTAGAGAGAGAGATTGTACACTGATGTAAGAGGTCAAAGCTCCATCGTGCTGTTGCAGCTTACACCTAGCAAGGATGAGCCCGTGGCATGTAAATAAAGCACATTTTGAACATTGCTTTTGTCTGTTCTTCAGAGAAAAGTTTGATTCTCAGCATGCCAGGACGTATTCTTGCTGGCTCCAACAAGTAAGAATAACAGTAAAGATACAACAATGTAAGGCTCAGCAGTCCTGTGCAGCTGAAACCCATAGCTCTGCCTCTTCACTGCTTGCCATTGTCTGGGCTACACTGGCTGGGAATTGCTTCTTACCTTTCGGTACAGACCTGTGGTTAGGGAATGGCTCATCCCTTTCTTGCACTGACATTGACCTCAGCAGAATTACTCCTTTTCTGTGTGCGAGGAAACGAGAAGAGAATCAAGCCTATAATCCTGAAAAGAAGAATTGCTTAAATTTGTTCTCATGAATAAGTACTGAGTCCTAATTTCATACTATTTCTGGTGTTCAGATGGAGACAGCAATATATTAGGGATCAAATAATAGTTTTGAAGCAGGATTGAACATGCAGCATTTGCAGATGCTCCATTATGACCTTAACTGTGAAACTCCCCCTGGCAATGGGACCCCATCGAGGAGATGGCACTGGCTTTGTTCATTTCCTCCTGACGTTGGCTGCTCTTGCCATCCACCACTCTAGCTTTTGCTTTCTTTTAAAACAGATAAGGAGGGTAAATAATAATAATAATTATTATT
>NW_010196501.1:0-398 GCF_000695765.1 Mesitornis unicolor
GATCCAGTTGGAGGTTTTGGTGGCATCAGCGTTACCCTGCCTGGTGACAGCGGTGACGGAGGTGACAGCGGTGACACCGCGCCCCACGGGCGCTCTCTCGCCCCCTTTCCCCGCTGACCCAGTAACTGAGTTGCTCCGAAAATAAATGAATTTCCCAGCGAGGATTCCCTAATGAGGCGGGATGCCTAATGAGATGCTGATGAGATGCTAATGAGGCAGGCGAGCGGGCGGAGGGAGGACTCCGGGCGCTCTCTCGCCCCCTTTCCCCGCTGACCCAGTAACTGAGTTGCTCCGAAAATAAATGAATTTCCCAGCGAGGATTCCCTAATGAGGCGGGATGCCTAATGAGATGCTGATGAGATGCTAATGAGGCAGGCGAGCGGGCGGAGGGAGGACTC
>NW_010196502.1:0-232 GCF_000695765.1 Mesitornis unicolor
CGGCGGGGGGCCCCCCTCTGCACCCCCAAACCGGGCTGGGGTGCCCTAAACCCACTGGGGTCCTCCCATGGCCCCCCACACCGGGTTGGGGTCTCCTCACTGCCCCCCAAACCCGGCTGGGGTGCCCTAAACTGGCCTGGGGTCACCCCATGGTCCCCCAAACCCAACTGGGGTGTCCTAAACCCAATGGGATCCCCCCACTGCACCCTAAACCCAGCTGGGGACCCCCCCA
>NW_010196503.1:0-733 GCF_000695765.1 Mesitornis unicolor
TCACTCAGATGATTCAGTGCCAGACCACCAGATGCCAAGATGCCTTTGTTCAGGTGGGAGCTTATCTGCACAAGATAAGCAGGGTGCCCAGCCTTGGCCCTTGCCAGCCTGCATCCAACACCCACGAGCCTTGCCCTTCGCATTAGCACCTTAGGCGAATGTTTGAGACATTAACATATTGTTTGGACTCTTACAGGCAGGGACAGGGGACATTATAGTGGGGGTCTGCTATAGGCTACCCGACCAGGAAGACCAAGTGGATGAGACCCTCTATAGACAGATAGGAGCAGCCTCGCATTCACAAACCCTGGCCCTCATGGGGGACTTCAACCACCCTGACATCTGTTGGAGGAACAACACAGCAAGGCATAAGCAATCTAGGAGGTTCCTGGAATGCATTGATGACAACACTGATGACAGAGGAGCCAACAAGGAAAGGCGTTATGCTTCTTCTCACCAACAAGGAGGGGCTGGTGGGGAATGTGAAGCTGCTCAAGGGCAGCCTTGGCTGCAGGGAGGAGTACAAGATCCTTTGGGCAGCAAGGAGGGCACACAGCAAGCTGACTAGTCCAGAATTCAGAAGAGCAGACTTTGGTCTCTTCAGGGACCTGCTTGGTAGAGGACCATAGGATAAAGCCCTGAAGGGAAGAGGAACACAGGAAAGCTGGTTAATATTTAAGGTTCACCTCCTTCAGGTTCACACTGCATCCCAACAAAGAGGAAGTCAGGCAAA
>NW_010196504.1:0-2600 GCF_000695765.1 Mesitornis unicolor
CTGCGGGGAGGACACGCTGAAACGCCGCCCCAGCACCCAAAACGGGACCCGTTTCGCCATCGCCAGAGCCCTTCACTCACCCAGCTCGCAGGCCAGCCCCGTCCAGCCCGGGGGGCAAGCGCAGAGCCCGGTGGCCGGGTCACAGGAGCCACCGTTTTGGCAGAGGCAGCGCTGGTGGCAGCCCTCCCCGTAGAAACCTGCTGGGCATGCTGAGGGAAAAATGAACACCCTGGTCAGGAAACAGCTCTGAAGGCAAACACCGTGGCTGCAGAGCCAGGTATAGCATATAAATAATATAAATTTGCAGCCTGATAGAAAAATGCAGACATTATTGCTGGCAATAAGAGGTGGGAGCAGAGCAAAGGGTGCTTAGCTGCCCACATAAAGATATTTGGTTTTTCAACCTGCCAGTGGTGATGACAACGCAGGGGATGGGGAGCCTTAGATCTTTAGAGCCTTCCTAACTCCAGTGGTGGCCAACACACAAAGTAAAAAAGATTTAAGCCAATAAATCAAGGTTGCGCAGGTCCAGCAGCCAGCAGAGACGCTGGGTTGGAAGCCAAGCATCCTCCTCCAGGATCCTCCTCCCCGCAACCCAGTGAGTGCCAGCGCTTGGCAGGGAAAAAAGCCACTGAAGCCCATGAATTATTGTCCTCATGGGCACAGTTTCACTGAGCTGCACCTAAAGGCATTGCTTGGTGTCCAAATGCTCAGTGCAGCGGCTGCTCAACCCCCTGCTGCCAAAGTGCCAGTTGGGGCAATTCCTGGTGCTCCGGAGAAGGCAAACGCTTGGCTTCCCTCTTTGTGAATTAATCAGGAAGCGCTGCGTGGCTAATTGCCATCTCAGTTGCAATCTGTCATGCTGCCTCAGCTTTTTGTAGCTGCTACCCATTGAAAACCCCCAGAAATGTCATTTTTCAGGCGTGCTGGCCATCAGGCCGTTACCTTGCTGGCACCTGGGTCCCGTCCAGCCGGCGGTGCAGAGGCAGCGGCCACTGACGTGGTGGCAGGAGGCGTTGTTGGAGCAGTTGCAGGTCTGGCTGCAGCCCTGGCCGTAGTGATCTCCCTGGCAAGCTTTGTGGGAGCAGAAGTGGGGATAACAGTGAGGTATGAGGCATGAATTGCATCAAAAATCCCAAATGTGCTTGTCTGGGAGAGGAACCAGTGCTGGTGCGTGGCTGCTTTGGCTGTGTAAGCTGGGTTTTATGATGTATTAATAACATAAATATTATAAACATGTAAATAACAGCTGTATTCTATGGGCGGCTGACAGCCAAACACAGTCACTGTTGTTATCGTAAATGCTGCCTCATTTTATCCATTAGGAAACTTTTGCCAGATGCCCAAACCCTCACTGTGTTCATCAGCAACGGGCTCAGCCAGAGCCACCCGGACCCGCTCCACAACCAGAGACTTCTCTGTCACGCAGGATTAACCTCCACAGAGAAAAATCACACAGGGAGTGGGCACGGGGCTGCAGTGTCACCCACCCCAGGACATCCACCCTGGGATGCCCACCCTGAGTCACCCACCCTGGGACACCCACCCTGGGACACCCACCCTGGCCGCAGCGGGGGCCATCCCAGCCTGGGGGGCAGTGGCACTGCCCCGTTACGTGGTCGCAGTGGGCACCGTTCAGGCAGTCGCAGACTTCCCGGCACTCCAGTCCATAAAACCCATCTGGACAGGCTGCGGAAAAACAGAAGATAAATCCCCACAAAATGCCTCTGCAGAGAGCAGGAAATCTCCTCTGGGTGGCCTTCTTATTGCCAGAATAATGCTGCACCCGTGTGACAACCACCCACTGATGGCTCTGTCTCCAGCAGGGCAGCACAATATGGATTGTGTGGCCACTGAGGATGCTGAAGGCACAGGACAAAGCCGTGGGGGATCAGGAGAGCACTGTCACCGCATTTCTGACCACCAAGAGACCGAGCAGGTTGGGAGGGGAGGACTCATCAGCCGGTGGACACAGGGTTTTCCCCATCACCATCCTCTTTGCCATAAGGGGATGAGGCCAGACAAGGGGTGCAGACCCCAGCGGCGATGGAGCCCGCGGTCCATGGGAGCTGGTGACAGTGGGTGAGGGTCTTTGGTGGGCGAGGGTCCTTACCGTGCTCACAGAACATTCCTCGCCAACCCGGGCTGCAAGTGCAGGCCCCGCTGACGTGGTCGCAGGCGGCCCCGTTGTCACACTGACACCGCTGCAGGCAGCTCAGCCCGAACCAGCCCTGCGGGCACTCTGGTGAGGAGAAGGAAATGAGACCGAGGAGCTCGTCCTTTCCCTGGGAAGCTATGTGCTATATAGGGATAACAACATAAAGACCAGTGGGGTCTACCCTTCCCCTGACACCCAGGGCACCCAACCACCCTGCGGGCAGGGCTGAACCAGCAGCATCCCCACCAGGACATAGGGACTGCAGCCCTGATTGCTGAACCACAAGGCACTGATGGAGAAACCTGCGCCACGGCTCCACTGTGGCCTTCCACACCACCCATCCAGTGCCTTTTCCTGGGAAAATAAATCCAAATTGCTCAGCTGGGTGTTGAGGCGAGCCAGGCACAGGGCAGCAGAATCCCAGAATATGAGGAGTTGGAAG
>NW_010196505.1:0-293 GCF_000695765.1 Mesitornis unicolor
AGATGCAATTATCATTTAAAAAGTGCTTGATTGAGGTGCTGATGTTCAGTGATTTATTCTGCATACCATATACATAATTAAAGTAGTGTAGTGGAGTAATTTATCAATCTAGTTTAGACTAGAGGGGCAAGGAACGGAGCTGCTGCCGCTGCTGCTGCTCTATGTTTGTTTTATTAAAACGCTTTCGGGATCTGATCCCGCCCCCTTTTTGCAAGAGTGAAACTGATTATTTCTCCAGCTCGGGAGGAGAGAGTCATTCGTTTGGGATTGTGGGAGAGAGAGAGAGAGGGAGA
>NW_010196505.1:323-15289 GCF_000695765.1 Mesitornis unicolor
AGAGAGAGACGGAGGAGAAGAAAAGGGAGGACGAGGGAGCGGAGCAGAGAAGGACACCTCATCAGGCGTGTAGTTCGAATCCCTTCCTCGCCTCCCCCTTCCCCTCTGCGATGTTACAAAGGCTGTGAGCCGCTCGCCTTTTCCCATTCGCCTGCTGTCACTTCCTTCCTGGACGCTTTCAGGACGAGTCCGGTTACTTTTAATCCGACCAGCAGCTCAGCCACTTTCTCCTCCTCCGGGCTGCACACACACACACACACACCCCAGACATCTTCTGGCTGCTTATTGGATTGACTTTGAAGGTTGTGTGTGTGATTCAAGGAGGCTGCATGTTCAACCAGGTGGTGAATATTTAAGGCTGGAAGAAGTAAAGGGATTTTTTCTTTTTCCTGTGAAAGGAAAATATCTGAAGGACTAGTCTGATCCTCCAAACAGCTAAATGTTTATCATGTAAGTACATGTGAAATTCAGCATCGGAGTAAAATAGAGGGGGCATGGTACAGAAGCCCTATGTACATTGCCTATTGCGCTTGAAGAATGCATCAGTCATTGTGTGTGGAGTGGGATTGAGGTTGCTTGCAGACTTTTTAAGTGTATGATTGCGCTGTTAGTTGCTTAAAAGTAACTTTTTAGACAAGTAACATAGTTAAATCACTGTCTGGTAAATTACTGCCGAGTTGTCTCTGTCAGTGTCATAAGTGTTTAAACTTTGATGAACTTAGTTTATATCATTTGTGTGGTTGATAACTGTGAAGTGTTTGAAGCTTATTTGATTTGAATAGTTCACCAAATGCTATGACCTTGCAGTGCTTGCACCCTGATTTACCAGACTAAGGAAACAATCCAGTTCGTGTGAAATGCTCTTAAACTTCATTGTGTCACAGGCTCTTCAGTTCTGGAGTTTAGGTAATGCATGCTTGCAAGTGTTTAACTTTGTGCATCTTTCATTTGAATACTTACGTTTGAGATGGAAAGACCCCTTGCACTGATGCAGGAATTTAAGTCGTGGGCTGCAAGCCTCTTTTGGAATAGTGTACTTTGGTCTTTACATAGTACTTTGAGTAATCTTTACATTTTTTAACACAAGGGAATAGAGCTAATCAGACTAACAAAACTGGCGGGTTTAGTTGCAGTGCAGTTATTACAGGCTAAGATAAAGTTTAATGTAAATGAGAGACTTATAAGACTATTGGTGCATTATGTAACTGTAATACTTAGCATTTCCCATAAAACTTAGTGTGACCTTCTGCCAGCCTGAAAAACAAGTCAAGTATAAACTAATAATTCCTTTTCTCAAAAAAAAAAAAAAGCAGCACAATGCAAAACAAAACTTTATTAATTATTGTGGGAACCTAAGCATTGTCTTTTATAGAAAAATTGTATTTTCTTTATTTTATGTAGTGTTTATTATTAGCAAATACCTGTATCCTGAAATTAAATACTGTAGTAGACAATGCAAGACTAAAGATTTAAAAGAATTAATCAGAGAAAGGCACTTTGCCAGTATTCTACTGATGATCAGAAAATAGTTGTCTTGACACAAAATGCATTTTCCTAGCACTTACCTGACGATCAGCTTAATGGCAAATGTCTGAGTTTCGTATCTATACTTTAAAAGAACTACAAGGCAGATGATAAACCAATTATATTAGATGCAAATGTGACTAGATTTCTTTTATTGGCACTTTCCTGGGTATTGTGGCTGAAGAGTAAAGATGTTTATATGGAGTACAATAACTCTAATCCCTAGAGGCTTGGCAAGGCATGGAAATATAACCACCTGTGAACCAGTTTTAACCTCTGTATTACATACATACTGATTTCCAGTTCAAAAGCTCAGGCAAATGGCCACTCTGGGGATATGTGATTTTGTGAACTGTTTTTGTTACATGGTTTTAGGTACCTAACACGAAGTGAAATAAAACCCGCAAGACTTCCTTACTTTATCAGTTTTATTAAAATACCTGTTATAGTATTCTTTCTGTATTAGTGAATATGTAATTCATATTGAGTCTAAAACTGAAGTCTCTGCTCACACGGAAGTCCCTTTGGAAGTAATGGAAAAATTCTTTGAAGAACTTAAGAGAATGGCCCTTAATTCAGGGTGCCTATGTTCCTGTAGTATACATTATTTTATTGTAAAAACTTGCAGTTTATATATATTTTTACTAATATGCCCTACATAGCTAGTATAAGAAGATAGTTCTGGGACCTGAACATGAAAACCTTCTTTCATGCAGACAGTGCTTACACAACTGGTCCTACTGACAGCGCTGAGACTACTTTTGTAAAAATGAAAAGTCACGGGAGCAATGATTTACAGGATTGGGCCCCTGAGAGACCTGAACCTCTCTCGCCTGCCCCATAGCTCTCTTAGGACAGAGATGTAAAGGATGTCACTTTCAATGTCCTATAAATGAATGCAGGTATGTCTGTAACCTCTTACAATTACTTGACCAAGAAAAAAGGAAACTTAGGCTTAAGACCCTTTTAGAAATTGTTACTAAATGGTGGATACTGTGTGAGATTAAGTCTTTTAGAGTTGTGTTCCTGAGTTGATAGTTTTGGAGCATTATAATAAAATTCATACAAATACTTTCTTACTTCAGTACAGGACCAGAAAAAATTTGTTATTTTTTAATAAACACTCTTAATTTGTGCACCTGCAACACACATATTCAGAAACAGTGAGGTGCTTCTCTGAAATGGTTCTGTTTCTTAAAATGTCTAAAATGTTATAGACAAAGACTAATAAAGCTTTCTGAATCTTTTCACAAAAGTTTTCCTCTGCAGGATTTTGATAGCTCACCATTTAGTAGATAAATGTAACTACATAGAAACTTTGGAAGTGAGCAGGAGTTGTGAATACAATACTTTTGCCAACTTCATTTCTTTTAATTTTACTTTTCTCTGTAACAGGTTCATTTATTTTTCACTAGAGCAGTTCAGTTCATCTTCCGAGACAGCTAAGGATATTTCTACATCTCATTGAGCAAGAAGTCATTAACTGCTATTAGGTGCTTGAAAGAATAAGCATTTGGGTTTTGATACGTAGACTCCATTTTTACCTGTTGGACATCGTTGTTCTAAATTCTATGATAATTTATCCAAAAATAAAGTATGGTGTAGTGGTATTCTTTTGAAAACACTGATTATGAAGATGAACATAAATAAGATGCTATATAATTTCAAGGAATTTTTAGTCTCTGCTTCAGCATTTTGAAGAATAACCAAAGCTGTTGTATTTGTGATGTATTTTAAGATTTTAAAATTTTGCTAAATGATATCAGCAGAGAGATTTTACTACATCCTTACTGAGGCTCTGTGGCAACTTAGGTATAAAATGCAAAAAAAATATGTATCTAATTCCAAACAGTTAGGAACTTCAAGCTTAAGTGTAGGGTTGGTATTCTGGTATTTGAGAAGGATGAAAATACAGTTTTGCATCTTACTTCAGAAACAGAATGGGCTTAGAAGAACTCTGGCCAGCAAACACAACCGATGGTGCAAGTGAAAAATTGAAAAAATTAAATTTTTAATTTTCTATTTTTAAAAGGAATTATTTGAGTTCTCTGACCAGCTTTAAGGTCATTTTCTCAGAACTGATGGTCAGTGTTGCATGTGGACAGGTGATTAAAAGCTGGTGTCTTCAGTCCTCCACTTTAATCTCACTGTCTCATTGACTGCAGTGCAGTAGGGCTTGTCTATTCACTGGGATCTGTCATCTTTAGGAAATCAGACGAGCTTATAGAGGCGATTCACAAAACCAACAGTGACAACAAAGTCTTATGTGCCTTACAAAAGAAGGATTAGGCAGTTCACATGTCATTTTGATTGGACAGAGATAAAAGCTGATTGCTGCAGCATGGCAAGGCACACTTCAATTTCAATTGATTATTTTATAAGACAACTATAACTGTGTTGCTTAGTCATTGTTAAATGCAATTTGAAGGAAGCAAAACTCTATTTTGACATTACTGGTTTCGTATGACTAGTAAAAGGTAGAGCCACTTGTAGCACTTTCATACAGATTTTAAAAGCACTGTGTAATTCACCACTTTTGGGAAATGTATTTAAAATATAATAGATTATTTCTCTGAGATTTTTTAAAAACATTTTTGACTAGATGATATCCTGTAATAGTAATTAAAAGTTCTTAAAAGTGCCTAAGACTATATTAAATTCACTGCACTTAACCTATTAAGAGCTTACATGCTGAGGAGAGTGCATAAAACATGTCAGGGCTTTGCAGATTTACCAAAAAGTATAATATTGAGGCAGAAGTAAGTAGTCTTAGTTTACCTCTATTCTGTTACTTTTTAAAATGTGGTCTGATGTAAAACTATACTTTGTGTTGTGTATGTGAACATAGTAGTCTGGTTTGAAAATAGTTAGGAATTTAAATGAGGTCCCTATATTATTAAATATGTCATATATCAGTGAGATTACAGAGTTTCAGCTATTTGCATAATTTAGTTATAACATACAGCCTTTAACATTTGGAAGTATGATACTTCCAAGCTGATACCTTCTATGCTAATTCCTTACCATTTTTCAAAAGAACCCTTTTTTTTTACCCAACTGATGCCTCCTAGTGTTTCACATAATAAAACACTAATGAGTCAACCATAAATGTAAACATTGTTTTTTTCATTGTCTTCATCTTCTGTGATACATAAAATTAATATTTATGTATTTAATTTTGTGTGTGTTACTATAATCAGACAGGAAACTCCTGTAAATTCAGATGTTTCATCTTAATGGACACTGAAAGCACATTTTGATTTTCTTTCATTCTAGCTTTGCCTAGATGTATTTTGAAAAGTTTGTTATATGTAAATTACACTTTCCTTTTCTCCTTTTGTTTCCTATATGCATTACACTAACTTCACAACAATGTATTAGGAGGCTCAAATGAGAATTTTAAAAATTCTGGTAGGATAATATTTCGAAAAGTAAGCCCTTGGAAACAGGTAATAAATGCAGTTACAGAAATGTTGGAAATATCCTGAAGTACCTCACAGCTAAGTAAGATTAAAAATGTCTAGTCTGAGACACGCTCGCTCATTACAGTCCTTAAAGAAGAGTTCTCATATTTTGTAATTGTTCTTGGTTATTTTACTGCTGTATAAGCAAGAAAACTGTATTAACACAGTCTTCAAATGTGCAAAACATGCTCCTTACACTTTTGATTGCAGATGATCACTGTTTTTGAAAAGAAATTCATGTGCGTAAAATGTTGCAACATAACTTGGACTGAT
Source organism: Mesitornis unicolor (assembly GCF_000695765.1). Taxonomy (NCBI): domain Eukaryota; kingdom Metazoa; phylum Chordata; class Aves; order Mesitornithiformes; family Mesitornithidae; genus Mesitornis; species Mesitornis unicolor. The sequence continues at coordinate 5,585 of NW_010196505.1, forward strand.
AAAGACTGAAATATAGTGTCCTTTCCTTACAAGTTCAGTCTGGCTCTATAACTCATGAATACGTGAAAAAAACACTCAGCTATATTAGATTTATATAATACAACATTAGATTTATTTTTTTTTAATGGGAGGGTGTAATTTTCAAAAAGTTACCTGGCATCAGTGTGAAAAAATACAACTTATGGGCCCCAGCTGTATATTTGAACTGTCAAGCATGGTTTTATAATGATAAAGAAGCAGCCAAGGCTGAGTGCACTTTTGCACGTTTTAATGTCACACAGTTTTATGTAAAGTATGAGATCAATTTAATGATGGCACTGGAAATATAGCCTGTTATTCTAAGACTTGCAAGAAAAGCAGTGGAATTCCTAGCTACTTGTTCTACTAAGGAAGTTTTAAAGAGAAACACAGTTATTTTACAATTAAAAAATCAGAAGTTTACGAGTTAATATGGGTAATAAAAATTTGTGTCTTCTTTTCAATGCACCTATGGTAAATTTAGGTGCCTTCTTACAGATAAAATCATTGTTTCCCACTGAATACAGTGAGTTAAATCTATACACGCAGATCTCTAGTGTTTGGTTTTAGAATATATAAAAAATGCAGGTTTTAGGATTGCGTTCTGCCATCAATTCTGTTAGTACCACACTTTTCTCCCATTAGTTTTAAACTGCCAAGAGACCTTTCCGAGATCTGCCATTTATTTAAGCCACTAAATGTCAGAGAGTATCCGAGCCTTTAGACTTCCTTGCATCTTGAAACTATTTCAAAGTATGCAAATCAAATAGCACCCGATACTCAGCTAGGAAAACTAACATGCAAAAGTCATAGAATTTTCTCATATAGTTACATTGCTTCTTCCCTTGCAAAGAGAAAGTAAATTTGCAAGAGAAATAGAAGGAAGCATAGAGGAAAAGGAGTCCTTAAGGCAGTTCAAGTGTAGGACTGTTACTCTGAAATACAGCTAAACAGAACTGCACTAAGCATTCCTCCCCCCCAGCGGCTTCTTTATTTTTTTAAACAACTAAATACATTCAGATTGCAGAAGTCTGTCCTAGGAAATTCTGGAAGGTCTGACTTGTTTAGAAACAGGAGTGGATAAATTATTTGAGAACTGTTTATTTTAACACTGTATAGAATAAACTCTGGTGCATGACGGGTTTGGTAATCGCACCAGCGAGGTCTATAGCCTGGGCCCCTTTTGTAATTCCCTGTACAGGTGACTTAGCAGTCACCTGCTTCAGCGGGGCAGATGTACTTATCTGTGCTTTCTGCCACCTTCCCTGACACTGGGGGCTGCAGGTCCTGGAAAGTCAGTATCTACTGCCTCCATGTAAGTCACCACCAGGCAGCCCACAGATTAGGGACAGAGTGGAACAGATGGCATAAAGCTCCTCTGCCTCCTTTTCCCAGGTTATGAAGCACTGCGGGTATGAAACTCAGATCCAACCTAACAGGTCTTCCTCGACTTATTTCTTCAACTGTATAAGCGATTAAGTGAAGTTTATAATGAAAATTATTATTAATCAAATGCCAATGCAGGATTTCACCGTAGACGATACAGTCTTTTGTCTCTCGTCCTGTAATCACAAGATGTACAGTTAAATAAACTGAATTAGAAATAACATTATTTATGTTTGCTTTTATAGATACAGGATGCATGCCATTTGTGGAACCTATGCTCAGTTAAATTTCACTATTTACTTTTAAGTAGTCAATCAATAGCCGTTAGCAAAGTATGTACAAAGGACAAGGAGGGAGGATTGTGAAATTGTTCATAAAACACATCTGCAAAAGTAAACATAATGTAGAACATTGTCCACGTGAAACATTACTTTCAGTAATATAAATAACAGGTAACATAGTAGAATGTGCTGTTTATTTGATTTCTAATAAATTCTTTCCCCTACTGACAAATATATTGTGATATGACATTATGTTTGAAATAAGGATGCATTATTTTATTCCAAATAATTTAGTTATTGTTGGATCATTACAGAAATTAAAATGTTCCAGAATGTATCCACCAGTGTAAGAAGCAAGACTATGGCAGTTTTCATTTAAAAATGTCATATAGACTCCTCAGTGGAGATTGTTTTAAAACCTTTCACTGGAGTTAGGTGGAAAAGCTGTCCCTAAAAACAAGGAGGTGTTGTAGAGAAACAACAGGACACGGAGGTTCTGTCACTGTCCTGTAGTGCTGGCCCGTGTGTCCATCCCTGCCCAGCCTGGCATTTGAGCTTCAGACAAGGGCTGCCAGGAGCACCCCTCTGGTTGCCATAACCCTTGGGAATGCCTGGGCCGTTAGTAGAGAAAGTTGGTACAGTTTGAGGATATTCTGTGACCCAGCAGCAGGAGACAGCGTGTTCTCCACGCCTACCCTCTGGCCTGCTCCATCTCTGTCCACCTGTGTCCTCAATGTTGCTCTTGCCTATACGAAGAGAAGAGGGAGAAACAGCAAAACCGGAGGAAGGTTTTTAGGAAGGGTAGCAGGAATGTGGCTATGGACTTTTTGGTAAAATGGTATGCAAACGGAGAAGAGTGGTCGATATATGGTGGTCAAACTTAAAACTGTAATCTTGCAGAGTTTTTCCAAACAAATTTCCTGTTGAAGTGTTTTCGTCTTGCTATGAATAATCCTTAACTGCTGCGTATGTAGGGTAATGGTCTTAAAATAATAACAATGATTGTTTAAATGTGTTCCATACCTATAAAGAGCTGATCTTTGAAGCAGTATTTGATGAGAACCCATTTTGCTCACAGAACCCTCGAGAAGTGGTCAGTTTTTTCTTTATCTTCTTTATGTGTATAAGATGCGAACAAGGAAATTATATAGCAGCTGAATGAGGAAAAAAAACCACGCTTATTACCCCACTGCAATATATGAAATAAGTGTGAAACTGTACACTTACCAAACTTCTACATGACACATTTTTAATGTCAGAATACTGAGCCAGGGAATGCGTCCTTGCAGTGGCATACAAATTGTACAGCTTTATCCAAAATACACATACATATATTTCAGAGATCAGAAATATGACCATAAATGTTCCTAAGAGCCCATGGATTGCTACGCTTTTTTAAAACTAAATAGGATGAAGCAGAATTTCACTGATGTTCTTGGGAGCACACATTAAAACAAAAAATGTAACCCAGGCTTGTTGGATAACCTAGTACTCTTATTTATGTGAAGTGTTGTTAGCAATTAAAAAGGATTTAGAATTGCATTTTAAAATGTCCATTAATTGGAAAATAATTTTCCATTTTTTTCTTAAAAGGAAACATAATGGAATGATTGGCAGGCTACCTAATTAAAGCAGAACTGCCCATAACTACATGTACAGACATGGAGAATGCCTACCTGTATCTTTGGTGGGTAGAAATCTGCATATCTTCACTGGGATTGCAATAGGATCTAGCATTTCTGTTTTATTGTTGATGCTGCAATAACAATGATTGTGCATAGAACAGAAACAGAAAAATATTATTCTACATTTCCTATAATAAGCTTGGCATACAAGTTGAAAATCACACTCATATTTTTGTGGTTTTTTGAAACCTTGATATTGGCAAAGCAAAATGAGAATCTATCTTCAGTACAAGCTCCAGTACTTAAACCCCTATCCAGAACATTGTGTTTAGTTCAGTTACACTTCCAGTAGCTGTGGTCAGAAACTCAGTATTGTATTCTGTGGTGATCAGCAAAATAGTCATCTCAAAGCCATCCTTACTGAGCACTATCTTTTCTGATATTTCATGTTTTCAAAAAAAATCTGTCAGGGATAAGATACAGTGGTGATAAGAATAAAGAAGCGGTGTTCTTGCATGGTGTTTTAATGCTATTAGGATATTTTTTTCTCTGCTTCTATAGAAAAATACTTAATAGAGAGCACGAGGATTTCTCAATGGATGCAGGGTGTGTTCTTTATTTAACTTTTTCTTTTTTTGTCACTTAATAACTGTATGAAGCAATATCTGATGCAGCAGAGACATGACATGAAAGATATTCTGGTCTGTTTTGAAGAGCAGTACTTGTCATGTATCTGGACAAGTGGTGATTTTCTGGTGCTTCCTTCTGTTACAAGTCGCTAAATGCATAGCACTATGTTCTACCACATTTTTCTGTATAAGATTAAAGGCAAACCTGTCGTGAGACCATCACTACTTTGACTACCCCAAACAGGGCATGGAATAGCACTTCCACAGATTTCTGATAAAAGGTAATTTTGAGGATGGTCAGGAAGAAAGTATGTGTTCTCTCCTTTCGCTCTACCGTTTTCCAGATGTGATCGGAAAGAGGAAGCTGTTCCACTGATGGATCTGAAGATTGTTCAGTGAATTAAACATCACCCTAGAAGTACAGCTTCCATGCTTGATACATCTAAGTTCAAAATACAATGTAGATATATCAAAAAGGCCTCTTAAAAATCACAAGGAATCTGTAGACATAGAGTTTTGTGAGATTTCCCTGCTGATATATGCATTAAAAAAAAATCATCAGCATTCTATTTCCATATGTTGGTCTAAATTCTAATCTTAAATGCAGAACTGTTAAATAAATACCCACCATCATGTCTGTTCACAGAGCACGTTTTGAATATATCATGATCTAAGATAGATGTCTAAGATTAAAATACAGGTTTTCTATTGAAAAAGTGAACTTACAGCACATTCAGTTCCAAAGCATGCTCCAAATTTTAGACAAGTTTCTTGAATATAATAATCTCAAACACCACATGCAACCCATCGGTCATGATTTCCAAGAATACCAGGAAGCAGAATCCTTTAATATGAATTCCCAAACTTGAAAGTAAAGGGGTAATTTTTAAAATATATTGTATATCTTTAACATACAATTCCCTAATCATCATCCCTAAAAAGATACATGAGCTTTATTTGAGACAACCGATAAAAGGTAAAAAAGTCTGCAAATGAAGTGCAGAAGCTGCACAACAGTCCAACACATGCAGTATACGAACGGAACTCAGAACCCCTAAATGTAATTTTAAATGCAGCTGCAAAGTTCCTTTGTGCAAGTCTGTTATGCAATGTCTCAGTTCTGCAAGGGCAAAACATGAAAACTGGCAACTTCACTGAGATGCTGTAAAAGATAAAATCTATTCACTATGCCAGGATGTATCCGCATAATTAGAAAGGACTTTGGGCAACACGAAAAAGGGGAATTTGGGTTTTACTTCGCTATGTCCTGGTGTCTGCTGGAGTCCACATTCTCCAATTAAGTCTATACATTCTTTATAAGCACTGGTTTCACTTTTATAGCAGAAACTCAGGGTTGAATTCAAAACTGATTTGAAATACTTCCTACCCTTAATTTAGAGCAGTTCACAGAAAAGACAATAATCTCTTTCTGGAAAGGTCCTTCATCAGTTGGCTATAGAATATTCTAGGAGAAAGCTACTCTCAGTTTCCAAATGTGAGGCCATCCCATTTTTGTATAGATAATTAAATATTCATCAAATGAAGGGCGGTAATTGAGTCATGTTTCACTGGAATGCCACAGTTCCTTAGTTATTGAGTTGGTCTCTTGTGCTCTTTTATCTCTCTTACTCAAAAAATACAAGCCTTTCTGTGTTTCTAGTCTGTAATATAGCTTAAAACTAGTTTAAACAACCAGTTCAATGCCATCTTTCCCGTTGCATTGTCTGAAAAGTTTTATTTTACTTTATAAAATACAGTGTATAAGAAGAAAGTGCCTTTTGTTCTATCTGTACAAGTGTATTCATCCAAATATGTGAAACTAGATCTTTTATAAATACCTCTGTGTCAGCCTTTCGTAATTTTTGGTGGCCTCATTCTTTCATTTGAGTTTGTTTCTTGAACGGAGACATACCATGCCTAGCAAAGCTCTGAAATCTAGGATAGGAGTTAGAAACATGAAGAGGTGTTTGAATATGAGGACAACGAGCATGCTGTAAGTGACTAATGGATTGATTACAGGTTGGTTCAGACAGGAAGTACAGCTTCAGGGTGCGATAAATTGCTCAGGCTACCTAAGAGTGTTTAATAAACCTTTATGAGAACAAATATTTCAAAAATAGCCATTATGTGCATGTTCTCAGTCATCTTCAGTAGAGCTTGGGTGGTCCTTTAGGAAAGACCTTGTGGCCTAGCATGCATGCCTTTTCAGCCAGTTTCTTGTACAGCTAATGTGCCTGTTGAATATGTGGGTGTGAATTCAAACCTGACTTCCTGACCACATTATTATGCTTGAATCAATGAAGAAGAATAACAACTCTGGTTAAAAAGTTGTGCCGATATTCCTTCTTGACTAGTATTTATCCAAGAGTTTGAAACAGCTTATAAGTTGTGCTGCTTTTTTCTTTTCTTTCAACTATAATTGGGAGATGCCAGGTTCACAAACAGAAATTATATCCACGGATATAAAGGTGTTTATTCAACAGTATTTCAGAGGTAACTAAATATATTATATGAAACTATGTCCTTTGCTCATGTATTCCAGCATAACTCCACTGACTTGATGACCTACAAAAAACTGCTTTATATACAGAATTATCATTCATGCTGTTAATTAATATCCACCTCTTTTCCTCAGCTCCACTCTGACTCTTTTTCCAGACTCATTAGAAAAAAAGGTACCTTTTGAGTAGAACATTTCAAAAGAAGATCTTCTATCTTCTCTTCCGGACCACACTGGAAAGAATATGTAGAGATCTACCACTCCTTTGATCAAAAACATTATAAGCAGACTTAAACCGTTTTCAAAGTGCCACTTGAGGGTTAAAGTCTGTACCTGTGGAGCTGCCATCCACACATCCTGAAGTAAGCTGGAACATGAAGGTGCATTATACCTTGTTCTAGAGCTTTTCTCAGACTTAGGCAAGTATGTGACAGCTTCTCTCTGCTGGATGTTAATTGTACTATGTAATGATATGTATGAGTTTTATAAATACCAAATAATTCTATTTTACTAATGTGATTCTGAAGTACCGTCAGAATATTAGATAGTTTCTGCATATGGAATACATAATGGGCTGAGACCGCTGGCCTCATGAGGCTTCCAGATGCTCTAAGTAAATTACTTGAGCTGCTCTGACCGTTAGGTGTGATACTAATCTTTACTCAGCTGGCAGTCACATCTTATTCCTGATATATAAGTCAAAACAGTGTGTATAACATAAGTGCAAAATTCGAAAGAGTTTGTATGTCCTTGTAAATGGAATACTGTTTTCTTTGGGGGGGGAGGACAAAAAATAAATGCGCTTCCATATTTAGTTTATGTCCAAGCGATTAACCGAAAAGGAAACAATGTAAGTTACTTTCCACATTGAATTAAAGATTTATTTTAGAGACTCAGCAGAATTCCCGATTTCATTCCTGAGCGTAACCATGCAGTCAATACCTGAGAGTGCTTTTTGACTATTAGTGAAGATCAGGTTCCTTCTGTAGGAGAATACACAGCTACCACTATTTGTGGTAGCAGTTCTGTGCTGAAGGCTGTAACTCACTGATCCTTTTTAGAGCTGTCTCAGGCTCTCAATCCATATATTCAACAGCAAAACTTGGGAGGATACAAGCAGCAATAGCAGAACTGACTCAGTCACCATGTGTGCTAATTTAACTTGTCAGGCTCACCAGTCCCAAAAGACTAGAGTACTAGCAGGTTATTTGTTTAACGTCAACTTTAGGTGTAACAGTATTTTTGTCTGAAAGCAGAGCTAAGCACGGGAAGGATATTCTAGCAGCTAGGATGTCAGCCTGGATTTGGACAGCATGGATTTAACTCCTTCTTCCAGAATGACTGTGAGGATTTTACTTTGTTGGTTTATCAATTCCCTGTCTGCAGAATGAGGATGGTATTTCCCTGAGGCAAATTCTGTGGGACCCAGACACTGTAGGAATGGTGGCCATATGAGTATGATAGGGAGTAAACAAGACACTGTAGAGTATAAATATGTAGTTGCTTTTGGAAAGTTACAGTCTAAAGTGAAGCATACAGTCTGTAACAGACTCTTAGATAACTTCACTTTTGTTAGAGAGCCATTTTAATTAAAGTTTAGAACTTTCTCCCTCTTTCTGTCCATTTTTCTTCTACTTCTTTAGTTGTTGTGCCAAGGTATCCATGTGTGTTTCTTCCACTGTCATCTGGCTCATTCCCAGCAGATGCACACAATCTGTTTTGCTGTCACTGACAGGGCTCAGTTTATAGAAAGAATATGACAGAACATGCTGCTGTAGTCAGTTATACAGGATTCTCTTTTCTAAAAAGTAACTGAGAATAAATTCTTCCTTTTATTTTTTTTTCTATATCATTCAGTCATAGGTTTCTATCTAGGTTACTCTGCATCAGGTTAAACAGGGTATTTGATTAATACCTTAGCTTTCTTTTAAATTCCTAGTTTGTAAAATATTGATTTACCAATAAGGCATATGAGAAATCATCGCAATGCATCGACAGAGCTGCTTCAAGTGGTGGCCGTTATCCTGGCCATTCTGGAATAAATGTAATATTCCCAACTCTTATTTAGAAAATATTGTAGTAGTTCTTTTCAGTTTTCTATTCTGATTTACAAATATCACTGCTCATCCAAAAATGTGGAGTCTTAAGCATCCCGCATGTGTGTGAAGCATACAAAGGGATATTGTATAAGGGAGTATGTGTTCCTCCTAGTGCAAAGCACTACTAGTTTTTTCCACTAAGTGGCCAAGTAGATACAAACAGCAAAATGAAATTTGACTATTTTGGATCTACAGAAAAAGTCTTTATACACAAGTAATGTTACCACTTATTGCTGTGTTGCGGTAACAGCTACAGGTCCTAATAGAGATCACGGTCTACAGTGCATGATGTTGTGCAAATGTACATTAATAGACAGCCTCTACCCCACGGCATTAACAGCGTGAACAAGAAGGTAATCAAAAAGGCAGAAGGACAAGAAATGCAGATAGTTTTACTATGAAGAACATCTTCCAGCTCTTCTAAGTGTTCCGTAGGAAGAGTTGGTGCGTTAATTAAACTCTAGGAACATGTCTAACCAGCATAATACTCTTAGTAAGGTGATGAGGTGTTCCCATTATGTCTTTGCCAGAGGAAATTTAATCAACAGCTCAAATTTGGTAAATGTAACTTTGAGTTACCACTTTGCTGCTTGCTACCTTTATCCCAATGAGGGCAGGCATGACACTGGGCTACTAAGGTTACAGCCTAAGCTGTTAAAAAACTGTTAACATTAAATATGTATGGGCACGATAGATGTTTATTAAAGAATAGAATTTGTTTTACAAGCTGATGTTGCCTGTAATCCTATTATTTTCATCCTTAATGATCTAACTTGTATCTTTGAATTCTACTTTGTTCGGACAGGTTGATGTCTCTGGGTTCTTTTCTATCTGTAGCTAAAACCCAAATCTTTAATGGTGGAAATATCCATTAATTCCCAAAATCAAAAAAACAATTTAATGTGCTTAGTGACTTGGCTGCATTTACAATAGCTGTAGATATACATTAACATAATTTAAATATATTTAAGGAAATTTTATCTGTACTTTTAGGACTTATTTTTTAACACTATTTCATTTTGGGGAGTGCCTTTATATACTCCAAACTCTGAATTTGTATTTTCGTACCTCACATAATTTCAGATTTTATGTTATTGACAGGTTATATATGTTAAAAAGGCTATCTAGAAATACTCCTCATTGGTAGACTGCCATGTTAACTAGGCT
>NW_010196506.1:0-3568 GCF_000695765.1 Mesitornis unicolor
CAGGCAGCTAACTGCTGCGGGCACTCCTGTCTAACAACGACCCACGGCGACTTTCGAGTCCAGGAGCTTCCCAAAACTCCCTCTCTGGGCAGCGACCCCCGGCTCCCGGAGGCGCGTTTGCTTTGGCCTTTGAACAGCTGCTCTCTGCCCATTAAAGATGGAGGGAAAGAAGCTCACCCCCCGCCCGACCGGAGATGCTGACCCCGCGGAGTGATACGGGACTCCTGGGCACCTCCGCCCCGGGACTCGTCCTTTCTCCGCGGTACCGAGGCAGGCCGGACCCCTCTCTCCTCCCTCTGTGCAACCTGCTCGGTGGGGCCGCTCCTAAAGCTTTCACGGGGCAGGGAGACTTCACCTCCCTGCGCAGCTCTTAAAGCCGCTCCTCTCTCCCCTGCCTCCCCATCGCCCCCTCGCTGGCACCGCCGCCCCATTACAGCCCTCCCTGCAGCTGCCGTGGGGGCGGTTGTCTGGGGAGAGGGAAGCAGGACAGCTCGGTCCCCATCTTGCAGGCGGTCATTTTCCCCTAGCAGCCTAGGGAATATAATAGAAATAACGGCACCTATGGCCGCAGAGAAAGGAGCTGGACGTCCCGGTCACCGGGAAGGGAAGATGCAACCGGGTGTTATATCGAGTAATTAGCTTGATTCGATTAACCGTTTAATTAAATACTCAACCACCAGCGCTTCGGTTTGCCATCGCCTGGCGCCCGACAGGGCTGGTTTCTCAGTTAATTTAACAGGCAATGGTTAATGATAACTCGAAATCTCGGCCAAATGAGACTTCTGTGAAGCAGTGGGTCGCCGTCGGAGGGTTCAGATGAAATGGAATAAGCTATGTTTGAAAAAAAAAAAAATGCTGCTCATTTCCAACGGCCTGCGGATGCCATTAGCAAGGTTTTGTAAAGATTTATTATCTCGGTAAATCACATGTGTTCATTTGAAAGAGAGATAAGTTAGCATCCTGCTTTCTTTGTAAAAATAATAATACGAGGGAGGAAAAGTCCTGTTGACTAAACAAACAACCCTATTAAGAAAACGATAGTGAAAATAATGTCGAAACTGATTCACTCTAGAAAGAAATACCAGCATTTTGGCACACACGGGGTGACGAAATTGCGCTCTGAAATGCAAACAAACGGAACCGTGCCCAAATTGGAGAGAAGAAAAAAAAATAAGGCAAATTTTCGAGAGCCAACTACTTATTCGCTTCTACAGAACGTGTAAATTCAAATAACCCTTGTGCCGAATAAAATGGAGAGGGAAGAGTTTGCACCAACGCACCGTTGAACACATGCTATTTATATGCCAGTTAAAAAGCGTTCTCCAACATTGAACCGGCCGTATGTTACTACAAGGGGAGAGGATATTCCTAAAGAAAATATGGGTTTATCCACTCATCTTACTCCCTATTCTTTTCTAACACATAAATCTGCTTTTTCAACGATCATGCTAGTAGTTTAGTTCTGCACTTCACATTTTAAGTTCACATCAAAACTGGAACTAAACAGAGAGGCAGCATGGAGAGTGAACTGCAGCTTAAATGAGAAAAACTTCTGTAAGAAAATAAACACTGAAACCTAATGCTCAATCATTTCCCTTAGCAGTAAGAAAAACAGCATTAAATCACCTATCCACGTGGGAAACGGATTTTTTTTTCTTTCTGCTGATCTCTTCCCGTTTTAAAATAAAAGATTAAGATTTTCAATATTGAAATGTTAACCTTCTTGATTCAGCGAAAGTTTATGTTAAATGGAGCCTCTGCTCCATTTTGTCTCGAAAATCAAACGACTCGTCCTCCACTAGGACAGGAACTGCAAACCCTCCTTTTCCCTCTCTGGTAGCTCAAGGAGAATAGGACCCTTAAAATATTTCTAATTAATAAACGGAAGAAAACCAAAGCCAACAAATAAACAAAAAATATCCCCTCCAACAAAGAAAACCAAACAAGTAAAAACCTGTTTATTGCACCGCTTAGGGTTTTTTCTTGTTGGTGGTGATGGTTTTTTATTTCTTCCTTCACTTTTGGGTTTTGGCGAGAGTCAGTAAGGAATAACCCCGCTAGTTACAGCGACCGGAACTTTTTTGAAGGAAAATTCTTGTGGTCCTTCGACAACCCGGAGATTTTTCCAGGTATTTTTTGAGGCTATTTACTTACTATTAACGATTTGTTGTTAAATTGAAATTTTAGGATTTTTCTTTAAATGAACGTTAACTCAAGAGTTAATTTTTTAGGAAGTTCTGTGTAAAATTTCTGTGTAAAAGTTCTGTAAAATTTAAAAATTCTTCCGTATGGTCCTCAGCGATTTAGCAGATCTGCAGCCTTTCCAGAAGCTGCCTGATCACCGAAAACTAGTGTATGCCTTGTAGGTAAACTACTGTATGTCTCTCCGGAGGCAGAAGAGTTTTAGTGCTGAAATGATGCATCTACCTAAACCACTGAACGCTTTTCGCCCTTGGCAGTTTTAATATGCTGGAGCCCCAGTGAAGTGAAATCAAGGGTAAAGAGAACAACCCAGGGGTTTTAAAGCCTGTAAGAATTACACTGCTGTTATGAGATGGAGCTCGTTGAAAAAGCTCCCCTCGATTTCTCAAGTTTATCCGGTGCCACCGATTCGGGTTTAGGTGTCTGGGGGTGAGATGGGAACGGCCCCGTGATTCTTCTCTGTGTGTATGTAACTCTCCTGGCGTTTCACTCCCAGAAAATTCTCTTTCCAAAATGAACCCGAACTCTACCCACCTCCTCCCTCCCTAGGAACCTTTCAGACATCAAAAATATGCAGACAAAAGCACAGCGATTCCCCCCGCCTGTCTTCAGTCCCTGTGCGCGCACTCTCCGCGCAGATGGAAACTCGCTCTTGTGCCGGAGCGGAGCGGATTTATACTGGAAGGGCAGCTCGCTCGCACAGAGATAGCGCTCCTATGTCCTGCAATGTACGAGATTAAACTTCGTCCTGTATCCCAGCCTCCTGCCACCTCTCCTGAGCCCTTTGGCCAGCTCGCCGGGTCTGTCCCGATGCTTGTATCGCTTTCCTCCCCAGGGAAAAACAAACAAACGAACACCTCCCGCCGCCTTCAATCCATCCAACATCCCTACCCTGCCGCCTCCTTTCAGAACGGCTTTTCCTTTGGGTGCGTCATTTTCCCTAGCTGCTGCTCCCTGCCCTCCCTTCACAGCGGAGCAAGGACTTATTTTTGTTGGGGGAGGGGAGGACACTGGGAGACCGGGATTGCCACCTCTTCCTCGCCTCCCCTCCTTGCAGCCGGACAAGCCAAAGGTGTCAGTGCAGAAGTAGCCCCACTTCATCAGCTCCGCTCCTGCGGCTCCAGGAGCCCCCGCCGCCCCGCTCCGAGGCTCCGGGCCAAATCACTCGCGGCCCCAGACGCAGCCCCGGGGGGGCGATCGTGGGCGAGTCACTCGTGATTAATCATGCCCTCCCCACTCACCCGCCTCCTCGGAGAGAGACAGGGAGCCTGCGTGGGATCACGGCCCTCGCTCTCGGGCCTTTGTGCCCAGACCGCGGTGCCCGCCCCCCTCTCCCGCGGCCCTGCGTGGGGTTGCGCGACTGCAG
>NW_010196506.1:3679-6739 GCF_000695765.1 Mesitornis unicolor
TTTTTAATTGCAGTTTGCCATTAACGAGGCTGCGAAAGCTCTGCCGCCCCCAGAGCCCCGCTTTAGCCGCCCCCTTCTTGTTTCCGCGCTCAAATTAGCATCTGCGGCCCCGGCGCACTCCATCGCACAGTTCCCCAGGGCATTGAAGCATCCCGGTCGCCACAGAGGGACGGGGCTGAGCTATTCCTCTCTGCCTGTGATTACTCCCAGCCTATTGCCATTAACGAGGCTGCGAAAGCTCTGCCGCCCCCAGAGCCCCGCTTTAGCCGCCCCCTTCTTGTTTCCGCGCTCAAATTAGCATCTGCGGCCCCGGCGCACTCCATCGCACAGTTCCCCAGGGCATTGAAGCATCCCGGTCGCCACAGAGGGACGGGGCTGAGCTATTCCTCTCTGCCTGTGATTACTCCCAGCCTACAAGCAGCACCATATGCTTCTTCTGATCAAACACGCCGCTACATAGGCACCAGTAATTGACGAGACCCGCTCGAAATCACGCAGAAAGGTAGCCTACCGAGGCCGCAGGAGTTGACAAATCATTGCTAATAATCCTTTTAGGAACATCACGGTCATCAGAGTTTGCAGTAGCTTTATTTTTATAAAGTATGCGCTGACAGTATAAAGGACAACTCAGTCTCCTTTGCAAGAGGACTGCCCCGAATCTTCAAGGTAACAGATCACATAGAAGAGGAAAATGGCTCGATTAAGCCTTTAAATATTATTTTGTTTAGGGTTTCGTGCTTTGCAGCTTTCACTTTGCAGCAAAAGAAACTATTGCGAGATACATTGGATTGGAAATTACTGCTGTGGGCTCTAGGTATAATCCCTCACACGGAGTGTCCTCAGCTTCAAAAGACTGCCGGATTGTATGTTTACTTTTAACAAGTAGAATTAGGACGCGCAGTTTACAGACTTAACCAGGTAAAAAATACCAAAACCAAAACACCCCAAACCATAGCAAAACAAAACCAGATCGTATACCCACTCTTGATTTGTAATACATAATAGACAGACAGATCGACTGATCGACTCGAGGTACAGCTATAGAAAACAGAGGGACATATCTATATTACGTTGTTTGTCATGTACACACGCTTTTCAACAAAAGATGCAACGAATTTTGTTATTAGACCGGGGGGTTGGGGCGAAAAAAGCTCTTAATATCTTTTCTTTCGTGCAGAGTATATCTCAATCGAGTTGCTCTAAATAAACTATTCGTGAAGTATTTTTTTCCTACATCCTATAAAAACAATAGAATGAGAACACAGGAGAACTTTATTCCGTCTCCCGACTTTCTGTGCTGTTTGTTTTTCCTGGCAGCCGGTCTGGAAGCCCCAGGACGGTCGCTTTAAATCCTAAATCTACTTAAAAGCAAGGCATACTTTAGGACGCTTAAGTCTGCTTTTTGCCGAAGAGGCGGAACGGTCGCTGCCGTCGTGGAAGCCAAGGCGAAGTTTGCTGTCGCCCCTCTGCCGAGGGGAATCAGGCCCAGACTCGGACGCCGGGCTTGTGTTAAATATTGAATATAAGAGGGAAGATTTAATATGTCTGAGGACGAAACTTCTGTTAAAAAAATTTCCGAGGTCCATTAACGCCCTCGAACTGCCCTAAGGACCCTCAGAACCAGACACATCACATTCCCGATGCGTTTCGGTGTGCTGGGTTTATTTATTTCAGGTGTGTGTGTTTGAGCACGCCTGTGCCCTACCTGGAAACCCCACCTTTGCTCGCTACTTCAACTAAGGCTTTAGGACTTTGCATGGACTTATGTAAATATTTACCCATGTATTAACTCCCCCCCTATAGTACGGCTATAAATAGGGGTGAATCGTCCCCTCTTCCCCCATGCACGTGCGTGGCGGGGGAATGCACAACTTATTGGGAGGCCGGGGAAAAAAAAAAACGCGTTTGCTTTAGCGGGACAGGCAGCAGAGCTCAATGCCTTCAAGTGCTGTCAAAAGCACCGCAAGCCCCCAACCAAACCTGTCCTAGGTAGGAGTTGAAGGGAAAGCAGAGAAAAGTGACAGCAGAGAGCACCCAGCCTCCGAACACATCACCCTGCCCGATTTAGGTTTTTGGGTTTTTTTCTTCTTTAAGTAACAGCGACAAGCAACACCTGGATTGGCACGGAAATAGTAGCGATTAGGTAATCCCACCTACCTTCTGGAAAAACCACCCTCATTTTTAAATAGCTGGTGGTGAGTCTGATTATGGATGCTTTGTCCAGCTGAGAGGTGATAGCGGAGGGCAGGGGCAGTAATTTAGCCAGTTCATAAAATTCACTGTTTTCTTTCTCCCGTCTAGTCCGGGCAGCATTTTTGGACTTCTCTTTCATCGTGGTATTTTCCCCCCTTCCTTCCTACAACGCAAACTCCAGAAATTCATCCAAAGGTGGAAGGGAAACTTTCAACTGCAATTCATCTCTCTGGAGCATCAGGCAGGGATTCTGAGCGCGGCCATTGCTCAGAGAAACCGTTCAGTTGCGTAAAATGCAAACAAGTATTGAAGACCAGAGCCGTGTTCTTTAAAAAAAAAAAAAATCACTGAAAAGCAGAGTTAATCAGATGGGAAATGCATTTATCCAGTGCAGCTCAGAGACTCCAAGAAACTGCAGGAAAAATAAAGTAAAAAAGCTAGAAGCTGGCGGCACCACACAGCAACCAAACGAGGTATTTCTGGCCTTTTTTCCTACTCATGGCGGGCTTCACAGCTCCTCGGAAGAGGGTCGTAATAATCCCGTTTCTTCCCGTGATCCGCTGTCCATCCGAAACCCGAAACGCCCGGCCGCGGGCTGCGTCCCAGAGCGCTGGGGGACCTTCCCGGGAGCCCCTGTGAAGACAACAGCAGCTCTGGGGTGAGAGAGCCGCTACACAGCGGAGCCCTGAGAAATAATAACCAACAAGCAGCCTCCAGCGGGTGTAGTATTTTCTCCCACCAGAGGGGAAAGGAAAAAAAAAAAAAGGTATATTTTCCAATCTAGCGCCCGCAGAGGAGCCTGCCCCACACTCTCCTCCCCCAGCCCAGGTGTGCAGGGCAGGACCGGAACGAAACCAAGGCAAGAAT
>NW_010196507.1:0-248 GCF_000695765.1 Mesitornis unicolor
GGTCCTCGGGGAGGACGGGACATGCTGGGGATGCGAGGTGGCACCCCCAGGGAGGTGGGTGCCATGGTGATGGCCAGGGGACAAGGCCCGAGGGCTTCACTGCCACCATGACAGGACAGCCTGGCCCTGGGTGCTGGGACCACGGGCACCCACGGCTCAGCACCCACCACCCCATGAGGGGTTGAGGCACCCAGGGTGGGGATCAGGGTCCATCCTGGCACCTGGCAGAGCCAAAACGGGATCCTGCA
>NW_010196507.1:356-567 GCF_000695765.1 Mesitornis unicolor
CAATGCTGGGGACAGCAGCAGCGGCCAGGTGACGATGACACCCCCAGGTCCCCCCTTCCTCACCCGATGTAGTTGGTCCTCAAGGAAATCTCCAGCTCCCGAAGCACCTGCGTCGACTCCTGCACTCGCCTCTTGAACTGGGGGATGGGGACAGCCGTTGGCACTGTCCCCAAACCCAAACCGGAGACGGGGACAAGGGGTGCAAGTGGGA
>NW_010196507.1:591-5006 GCF_000695765.1 Mesitornis unicolor
TAGCTCTTCAGCTTCTGGATGTAGGCGGACGGGGGGTTCTTCACCTGGAAACGCTCCTGCGAGCCCCGGAGAGAGGAGAGGCTGAGACTGGGCCACCCTCTCACAGCAGGGGATGTGCCACCGTCCCCTGGCAGCCACCGTCCACTCATCAGTGTTTAATCAGGCTAATGAGGCACGTGGCACGTGCCAGGTTGGGGTACTTGGGGACAGGGGTGGCACTGGGGACGCGGTGACACCCGGGCCTCCCTCACCTGGTCACAGATGAGCTCCCACTTCTTCTCGTTGTCGTACTGGTTGAGCAGCTTCATCTTGTCCGGGGGCAAGTTCATGGTGTTCTGCGGGGTGAGGGGTGTCAGGGCTGGGGGGGTCACCTCCAAAAACACCTCTGGGGGTGTAGCACTCCCAGCTCGCCCAGTGCTGGGCGACCTGGCTCAGTGGTGGGAGGATGGGGACACCAGTGCAAGGCTGGGGACACCAGTGCAAGGCTGGGAACACCAGTGCAAGGCTGGGGAGAGGAAACCTAGGATGGGGACACTGTTGGGATGATGGGGACATTGGTGGGAGGATGGGGACGTTGGTGGGACAACAGGACTTCAGTGGGACGATGGGGACACCACCACAAGGATGGGGACACTGCCGTATGTTGATGTTAGCATCCCACCAGCCATGGACCCATCAGCATTGTCCCCTCTGGGGGTCCCCAAGGAGGAGGACATGGGGTGTCAGCAGGGGACAGGAGATAAAACAGGACCCATCCATGCATGTCACAAGTGCACAGCGCTCCCGGCCTCAGCCAGCCCAGTCCCAGCACAGCCACTGGGGTGCGGGACGGGGACACGGCGGGTGACACCCAGGAGCCTGGGCATGGCCACCTCCGCATCCCCCCGCCACAATGAGCCGGGTGAAATCAGACGTGATGGGTCTGGTGTGTCACCATGTCCCCCTGTGTCACCACCTCCCCCATTGTCACCACGTCCCCCTCTGCC
Organism: Mesitornis unicolor; assembly: GCF_000695765.1. NCBI lineage: Eukaryota > Metazoa > Chordata > Aves > Mesitornithiformes > Mesitornithidae > Mesitornis > Mesitornis unicolor. Next base: position 1,578 of record NW_010196507.1, read on the forward strand.
TCCGTTGCACAACCCCGCTGCCCCCCGGGGCCGCCCCGGCAGGACGTGACGTGGTTTCCGCTCCCTGAACGGCACCAGGCGGCTGCTGAAACTGCTCCGCACCGCGGCCGGGGGCTTCTGGGTGCTGGGGGACACCATGGGGTGACCAGCAGAGCCTTTAATGGGGCACCTGCCATGGCCTGGGGCACCCTGGGAGCTCAGCTCAGGTCACAGCCAATTTAATCGCCCCAAAGACCCATTTCTTGGTGGTCAGGTCCCTGGGGTACATGGGCACGATGTCACCCTTAACCTCCAGTTTTGGGGTGTCCCGACGGCGAGGATGGGGACGTGAGGTGCGTGCACCTGCAGGACACCCATGTCCTTGGGGAAAAGGCGTCTCGCAGGGGTTTGGCTGCCCACAGAGGAGCAGCTCCAAGGGCAGCGGTGCCACGGTGGCAGACGGGAGAGGAAACCTCGCCACCGAGGACCTGTTGAGCCGCTTTCGCAAGAGCTCAAAGCCAGGGGCTGTGGGCGGAGAGGAGCCAGCGCGCCGGTGGGTTTGGCCAAATTGGGCTGCGGGGACAGAAACAGCCTCGTGGTGAAGCCATCAGGGCTCCACCGGGGCTGGCGGGTGGGTCCTGGGATGGACAAGGTGACAACAGCACCCAGGTGTCCCCACGGTCCCATCCTTGGAGTGGATGAGGGGCAGGGGGACAGCGCTGCACTGAGAGGAACCACGCACCCAAACGCCCCACCCGGTGTCTGGCAGCACCCATGGAACCCCCCATTGGTGTCCTCAGCACAGCAGAGATGGTGACACCGGCCACGTGGACCTTCCAGAGCCCAGGACCACCCGCCACCGGTGGGACAGACCCCAGGACCAACCGCCACCTGTGGGACAGAACCTCCCCACCATGGGGATGCCGTTGGGGCAGGGGGGTGCCCCATGGAGATGGCTCTGTCCCCGAGCCCCACACGCAGAGCTGGGCCGGGTGGCAGGATGTGGCAGGGTTTGGGCACAAACTGGGTGGTGGCTGCGCCCCACCACGGCCCCAGGAACGGGCACGTGGTGCTGGGGGGAGGAAGTGGCTCTGCTGTGGTCCCCGGCGCCATCCGGCAGCGCAAAGAAACCAGTTTTCGTTTCCTGCTGGGGACACGGGCCTGGTGCTGCGGGAGGTGTGGGGCTGGGTGGGCGATGTGGGGCTGGGTGGGAGGTGTGGGGCTGAGCAGCAGCTGAGCACCCTGGAGGTGGCAGAGGGAAGGACTTGGTGTCCTCATCCTTGGGGACAAGGCTGGAGGGGCTATGGGGACTTGTCCCCAGCAGCCACATCTCACCACCTCCTGCCACCCAGCACCCTCGTCCCACCCAGCGTGGGGTGGCCCCATCCTGCCCCCAACACTGTCACAGCCCACCACGTTCCTGAGCAGAGCAATGTCCTCCCACAGCCCTAGGACATGAGGTGCCACGGAGCTCAGTGTCACCCCACAGAACCCACAGTGTCATCCCACAGACACCCGGTGCCACCCATCCCAGGGTGGGTTTGCTGCTGGGTTGAGCTGGGCTTAACCCAACGCCCAAACCCAAGACGTGTGTGGAGGCGAAGCAGCTCCTACGTCATTTTCCGGTCCGAAAAGGCCTTTCGGTAGCGTGGCGCGCGCAGCGCTGGCGGGGAGCAGTGCTATTTCGGGTGACAAGCACCTCCCTGTTGCTCCGCACGCGAGCGAGCGGAGCCGGGCTCAGCCCCAAACCCAAGCGCAAAACAAACTCGGGCGCTCCTGTGCGGAAGCGTTGGCTCCACAAAACGTCGATGGGGTTGAGCCAGGCCCAGGCCGGATGCAGCAGTTTTGGGGGCACAAAGGGGGATGCAGAGCCGTGATGGCGCAGGGTGGGACATCCCCATCCGGACACCGGGTACCAACCCTGCCCGCTGCCAGGAAGAGGTTGGAGTGGCCCCGAGGTGGACGTTTAGGGATTAGATGAATGTGGGAAGGATGAACATCACCGGGGCCACACCACTCCTGGGTTGCCACATCCCTCCTGGCCGCGGTGGGATGCTCCCACTTGGGGGGTTCGGGGCTCAGCCCCACAGCACCACCCACCCCACAGCATCACCTGTCCCACAGCATCCTCTCCAGTGACCCCAGTTTCCATCTGCCTCTTCCCAAGGCTCAACACCGGTCAAGGAGCAGGCCCAGCCAGGAGCGTAGCCCCCAGGACCGGCTCATCCCACTGGGGAGCCCCTGCATCCCAAACCCACCCCATGCCAGGCAGGGACCCAGTCATGCTCAGATGCTCCCAGGTCACTTCCCTCCCTGCCCTGGGCATGCGTCCCCCGTGGGGTCCCCCCACCACATCCTCCCCGGCCGTCACACCAGGACCGGGTCCAGTCCAACGCCGGGTTTGCTTTCCCCGGTTGAGCGGAGGCCGACCCCACAGCCGGGGGGAGCAGTGCCGCTGCCGGGGCCAACAGCACATCTGCAAACATCTGCAAACATCTGCAAACATCTGCAGCGGTGACGTGGGCCGTGCTCTCCCCCAGCAACCGGGACAAGCGGCCGCAAAGGCCTCACCAGGGCCAGAGCAGCCCCTGTCCCCACCAGGCCCTGTCCCCAAACCGCAGCCAAATCCTCCCAGACATTTCCACCTTCATGCTCTTGACTCACGATTTTTGGTATTTTCCCCAATTTCTACCTCCCGACGTGCAAAGGAGGAAGAAGAACCCCGAGTGCTCCGAGCAGGAGCAGCCCAGCATCCCCATCCCAGCAGTGATGATGTTCCCCTTGCTTCGCTCCATCCCAAAAAGCCACCTCGGCACACCCCAGAGCGCCTGGCCCGGGGACAGCCCTCCCGTCGCTCTGCCAAAGCGGCATCTGCCGCGCTGCCCTAGCTGGGAAGGAGCCAAATTTGGGGAATAAACCGAAATTCCCCATTTCTCGGCACGCGATGGGTTTATCTGTCCCCTTCCTCCTGGTGGCAGTTTGGATCCCCCCCCATCTCCGTCGTTGGCGTCTTTCCCCACCAGCTCTCCCAGTTTGGGATGTCCAGCCCAGAACTGGTCCTGCACCCACGTGCTGTCACGGCATCACCGTCACCGTGGCAACGCGCGGCTCCGGACCATGCCCCACGGCAGGAGATTCCCAACCCAGCACCTCCAGCTCCATCACCGATCCCATAAGCTCAGGAGGCGGCAAACTTGAATCCCGAGTCAAGGAATGTGGTTGGGGTGGGTGAGGGTGAAGGGACCTCCCTGTCCCCCCTGCAGGGGTCCTGCTGCCCCCCTCCCAGCCGGGTGAAGGGGGCAGGGAGCCTGCGAAAGGAGGAAGCAAGATTGGGACAGCCGATTTCACAAGTTCCTGTCTGGCCAAGACCCAGGCCCCTGGGATCCCCCCAAAAAACACCTTTCCCACGGGATGGAGGGGCCCCGAAGGTGGCGAGGGACCTGGAGCTGC
>NW_010196507.1:5116-5366 GCF_000695765.1 Mesitornis unicolor
CCCCGTCCCCCCCGCCACCGGAGCCACCGTGGGTGCCACCACCCAGCTCAGCACCCACTGCACCCCCAGTGATGGGCATCACACAGCAAAGCCCCCTCCTTGGGGTCTGCAGGGGGTCCCACACGGATCCTTAAATTGCAGAGCCCTTCACCATCATCCCCCCACCGCCTTGCCTGTGCCCGTCCTCAAATAATCCCTCCATAAACACCAAAAAGATTTAAAAAGCTCCCAAATAATTTGGGTGGTGGAT
>NW_010196508.1:0-497 GCF_000695765.1 Mesitornis unicolor
ACTCCTGAGATTCTGTGATTCTGTGATAAAGGTAGCAGTGTAAAACTCTGCAGGTTACTGAATTTGTCAGAATGCATGCGTATGCTAAGTCTCAAGATCCTGAATGAATCCCATTTCTGGAGTTAAGGAGCTCATCTGGCTGAGTCTACCTTTGTTGATAAGCTTGGTGAGCTTGTCCTGTTTTACTGGGACAGAATTTTAGAGTCAGTTTTCTGTTAAGGACTACAACACTATTTCATGGGAACATAGTGATAAGACTTTGTTACAATTCTCAGCTAACGCTGGTAGCTGATGTTGAAGGTCTTCAGTGATCTTGAGATAGACGGGTGCAGAGGCTGGGGGAAGAAGCAGCCCAGGGTAGCTGACCTTAGGCTGACTCCAGGCTGACCAATTAGTATTATGCTATACCATAAGCGTCACATTCACTGTGAAGTGGGGAGTTTGCTGAGGATGGCTCTCCTCCTCTTCCTTCCTCCTCCTCCTCCTCCTTCTCCTCC
>NW_010196509.1:0-12334 GCF_000695765.1 Mesitornis unicolor
ATATATATATATAAATTTTTAGCCTATCAAATGTAACTTACACTTGAAAATTTTTACATGAAAATTTTTGTCTTTGCTGCAGTTCGATTTTGTTGCATTTTGTGCCTTTGGGGGTTGTGTACAATACCTAAGCAACAGTGCATTTGCAATAGATGTTATAAATTGTTGCCTTCTCAATGTCTCTTAAAATGTAGCTATTCTACATCAGCTAATACAAAACTGCTAAGGTTCGCCTCATTCAGGATTCTGGTAAACTATTTTTTGCGATTTTGAAATAAAGTCACTTTGAGCAGTTATTTCATTAAATACTGTTTGATGCTCATAAGTATGTGAAGAAATGGTTCGATTTGTGGTACAAATAAGCCAGCAAATGCTGCAGTTCAGTGTAACTTTCCTTGGCATGCAGAGCACAATAAGAAATCTCACTTAAAGGGTTCAGTGGGCATTGTATGTTTTGTCAGCTTTTGTTACAGACTTGGCTTCCTTTTTTTTTTTGTAATGTGACTGTTTTTTATAGAAAAGCACAGAATTGTGTGGCTGTTGTAGAGAGCCTGAATTGCAAAAGTTTTGTTGTTATTACTATTTACCAATTCATAAATAGCTGAGGATATGCAGTAGCTTAGATGATACACACCAGTAAAGAAGTGAAGGAGCGTGATGATTCAAGGGTTTAAATCAATGCATCATGCAAGTGTTTAAATTAATTTTCAACTCTGAAAAATCTTCCCTTAGCTGTTCCTTTGTGTTTCACACGCAGGTACCGTTGTGTTTAATGTTTGGTAGTGCTGCAGCTCTGCAGCCTTCACTGATAGCCAGGCTTTAAGGGAAGAAGAAACAAAATCAGAAATGAACAAAAGAGGTTTTAAGGCTTTATTTTTTAAACAAAACAAACTCTTGTTTGCACTGAATAATTGCGCTGCTTTTCTGTGCCAGGAGAGATTCCAGTAGCCGTCTGGCTCTGAGCTAACCTGGCTGGCAAGCAGCATTTATGTGGATACTTGGAAGGGTCAGTTTTCACATTGCGTTCGGGTAATGGATGAGATGCGCTGTGAGCGCTGTGAGGACGAGCACCCTTGGGTTGTTGGGTTTGTCAGTTTGTATAAGGCGCTGGCAGCCCCACTGCATTAGCTCTTTCATGCTGTTGAGCAGCAAAAATAAAATACGCTTTATGTATCTTATTTCTGCAGTGCCGCAGTGCTCAGCCGTTCTAAAAATCAAATGCCCCAAAGCTTTGCCTCTCTTAGGAGAACTTGTTAGTTTTTTGGTCAAGGATTAAATAGCAATTACTGGAGGGAGACTTGATTTTTTTATCTTTTTTCAGTAGTGTTTGTTTCTCCCTGAAGTGAAAGTACGAGTACATAGCCCTACATCAGGAGTAGAGCACGTGGAGGTACGACTGATGTTGGTACATCAGAGAAAAGCAGATGTACAAATAGTGACTTTAACAATGCACAAAGTCGTAGAATCTGTGGAGTAGGAAGCGCAGATGAGGAAAAGGCGTTGTGTGCGTTACCAATGTTGGAGGGTTCGGGTCTGCGGATGTGGAGCCCCTCCCTGGCCCCAGGGTCAGGACAGTGTCCGGTTCCCGCAGGTGCTCTCCACAGTGGCTGTGCCTGGGGGCTGGGGAGTCCCAGGGACCCCCTCCAGCGAGCCCCTGCCCGTGGAGCGGTTGGCGGGGACCCCCAGGCTCTGCCCTCGCAGGGTGCGGAGCGGCTGCTGCCGGCCCAGTGAGGTCAGGAGCCCGGTCCTGGGCTGGGGGGTGTGGGGGAGCCGTGCCCAGGGGGTCCCAGGCCAGCAGGGATGGGTGGCACCGGGCAGGCACATCCCAAACGTGAGCGGCAGCCCTTCCCGCATGGCTGAGCTGTGCCTTCGCGTGCCTTGTCCACAGAAATGCTCTTCTGATATAAATTGGTTATTGGCAATTTTAGGAAACTGCTGTTTTCCGTGTCGCAGACTGTTCAGCAGAGTATCACAGGCTTTTTCCCTTTTATTTCAAAAAGGAGGACAGTTGCTCCTCAGCTTTCCTGTAGGCTTAGGAAAAGGTTGTGGTGTTCCTGTATCCAACTTTCTTTCCAGATTTCTTATCTTAGAATATTATTGCTGCCACTCTGGAGAGCAGGCAGTGCTTGCTCCATCGTAACCGCAGAGCTGACTACAGCGCAGCCGTTTGCCTGGCTGGGCACAGTCACACGCAATTATTGGTGCCATGTTCATCTCGCGCTTTCAACAGAACCTGGTCTGCAAACTGCCTGATCCCAGCGGAGCGCAGACCATGCAGGCTGTCCCCGAAGTAGCTGAAGCAGCAGCAGAAACGCTATAATCCCTTTTCATGTAAATTTAGAGCGTCGGTGTTAACACCTTGGAATCTTGTTCCTAACTCTGCCCATCCCTGTTTGCTCTCCCACAAGGAGAGGTTTCAGTACCGTCCTGTTGAGCATATATTTTAACTCTGTGCTGGTGTTGTTTGCATGTATTTCAATTTTATGCTAATGCCACCGTTGTTTGGTTGGAGCTGGATCTGCCCCAGGAGGGCTCAGTGTTGTCATTTCACGGGGCTTGGGCCGTGTCCCAGGGCAGAAGCCCTCAGCTGTGGGGTGGCGTTTTGGGCTGCAGTGTTGTTCATCGCAGTTGGGTTGCTCAGAATCAGCACATCCAGCCCAGAAACCTCCTGTGTTTGGGATGGGTGTGTGGGGTGGCCGCCCTCCGGCTCAGGGACTGGACCAGCTTTGGGTAGGGGCAGGCTGAGATGGCGTGGGGGGGCTGTTTTGGTTTCATTTCAAAATGCTGGATGTCCACAGATGAATGTGTCTGATCTGGATGAGATTTATGCTGCTGCTGAGAGACCTGGCCCCACAGCCCCTGCTGCAATGGGCAGTTCCAAAGAACAGGATTTCTCCGGGCCCACAGGAGTGGGTTAATGTGGGCCCTGATGAGCATCTCCCTCTGCTGCACTTGTGTGTGCAGGGAGGAACACCGAGCAGGAGCTGGTTCAGTCTCACGTGAGCCCCCCCTGTGTTTGCAGAGCTGATTTATGGGCGTTCAGCGTCTCTCCCACTTGGTATTTGTTGGCGAGTGTGGCTGTGCTGCTGTGCACACGCAGCTCACACCTGGGCATGGAAGGGGAAATGCAGCCAAATCCCAGTGCTCTGGGATTACCCAAACTCGCCCATGGAGGCTGCCCCTCGTCTGGGTCTGGACTGATCAGACCAGGCTTTGTGCATGGGAGCTGCGAGGTTGCAGAGGCAGCGTTAAAGCATATGATGCACAAGATATAATGTGCATTAGATCAGACCTCATGAATATTTCATGTTCCTTGATACATTACTTTTGGAGTTGGTCAGAATGAGTGTTATTTCTTGTAAGCTTTGCAAAGGTGTTTTAGTTACACGAGTGCCTGGCTCATACGCTGCTGGGAGCGCTTGCAGAGGGGAATGCTGCCCGTGCCAAACTTTAAAGACATTTTCTTACTGATTTTCCTCTTTAGCACCTTTCTTTTGGAGTGTTCTGCCCGATAAAGGCATCAGTGCAACACCTCCAGCACCCAGGACGTGTTTCCTTGTGGACGCGTTGACTTCACGGAGGGCACCCCGCTTTTGGTCGCTCTGCCCGGTTGTCGCTCTCCCAAGTCCTCTTGCGTTTTACCCCCACAGCAGCTGCTCCAGGGTCGGGGTGCACAGCGCTCCCCGAGCAGGGCGCTGCTTTCGCAGCAATTCCAGGCTGCCTTTTCTCGGTGCGGCTGCGGCACTGGAGCTGGGTCCTGTACCCGCGACAGCCGAGCGCCTTGGAAGGAATCGAATGAACCAGGGCACAAAAATCTTCCTGCAGACGTCGCACGCGCAGGAGGTGTCGGATGCTCCGTGGAGGTTCCTGCTACTCACCAGGGATCGATGCAAGGTATGAGAAAGCCAATGAGCGTTTTTTCATTTCACTGCAGGCTTGGGGTTTTTTTTCCTCCCCCTGTGGAAATTTCTCCTGTGGTTTTTCATTACCTGGAGCTCAAGGTGTATTAATTCTCTCACTCGCCCTGGAGGCTGTGTGACTTCGAGATGATGCTGCACCTTAAATCTTGTAGCTAGCCAAAACTCTGGGAAATTCATTTGATTTACATACTTGCACCTTTTGCAGGACTGGTTTTAAAGAGTCAGGACATTGCATCAGATATCTTTGTGCTTGTTTATTTTTAATATATAATTATTTTTAAATTGGAGAAGTTTTTTCGGTCACGTTTAAGACTAAGCTGGATACAGACAAAAGATGTGATGGCTTTTCAAATAAATCAATAGAAGTACGGGCAGTGAGAGAGCTGTAGTACAGAAGAGCAGTTACCAGATTTGCTGCAGTGAACTTTCCTCAAACTGTATCAGAGCTCCTGGATTTTGCTCCCAGATCCCCTGTTCATTTCCTTGAGGACGATGAGAAATTGGGGGGTTTTCCCCGTGTTTTTCCTTCTCGCGAGGTGATGTCATCTTTCCTTAAGCCATAGGGGCTAATTGCTATGGAGTGCTGAGAGGACCTCGCAAAAAGAGCTGCAGGGTGTGAGGTGCTGGTGGAGGGGTCGGGTGGGTCCACGGGAATTGGGGGTAACCCCAGCGGAAGGAGCATTTCCATGGCCCCAGGGCACAGCACGGGCAGGGCTGTGAGTGGGGACACTGGGGCTGTGAGCAGGAACACCAAGGCTGTGAGTGGGGACACCAGGGCCGCTCTCCTGCCCTCTGGTCTGCCCCTGGGTGTTGTCCTGGTCTGCGCCAGGCAATCCCGACCCCACAGCTCCCACACTGTGGGAGCCGGGCACGGTTGCTGTGTTTTGGGGACGGGTGCTATGGAGGGGCATTGCCCACTGCTGGGATGGCCCCGGGAGCCCTGCAGAGCCCCAGCACAGCCGAGCGCCATCGGGGTTGTTTCTGCTTGCGTTGCCTGTGGCCTGGGCCTGGCGGAGCTGCCGGAGCAGCGCTGATGTGCGGGGATGGCCCTTGTCCCCTGTCGTCTCTCAGCCAGACGGGCGTCAGGGTGCAACTCCGAATTTCCCTTCTTCAGGACCAAGGTCTGTGTCCCTCACACTTTCGCATCCTCTGCAGAGCTCCAAATGCCAGGAGCTGGCGAATACTTGGTGCTCAGAGAGCAGTTTTAATTGCGTCTGCTCTCTTCCCTTAGCGTGGTCTCTGGTGTCGGAGCACTACGGAGTTGGAGCAGACGAGGGTTTGGTGAGAGGCTGCTCAGCCAGGCTGGGCGCAGGGTGCCGGTTCTTCAGGAAACGCGGGCAGGGGAGCAGCCCCATGGGCTGGCCCAGCCCCACTGGGGTTGGGGACAGGCGTGGGTCAGCGTCATTAAGAGGGAGAGCATCGGATCGATACCTGGAGTGTTTGATATTCTGCTTAGTGGAACACTTGTTATGTCTTTAATTACTATTTCTAAAAGCACCACGGGATGGAAAGCAAAAGGCAGAAATAAATAGCAAAGGGTGATCAATTGGGCATGAAACCCTTGTTATTGATCACCTTTAACCTCTGCTTAAACTAATGACAGAGCTACCATTTAACTGTCCCCAGGCACAAAGCGCATCAATTGTACAAGTGCCACATAAATCATGGTGGGCTGCAGTCCCTTGCCCCCTGCCCGGGGGCGGGTGAGGGTCCCCAGCGCTGCCGGGGGTGCAGGGCCGTGCTGCGGTGCTGGGGCACCCTGGGTCGGTTTTCTCAGGTAAGAGCTGCTCTGTGAGCCGCTGTTTCACACAAAAAGCTCCCACGAGCAAAGCTGCATCACAGCTCCCAGTGCAGCAGAAATGACAGTGTTTCCTCTGCCTTTTTCCCCAAAGAGCTAGAGAAAGATTTATGCTGTTAAAGATCCCATCAACGTGTGCTGCTGACCCCCAGTTACTGAAGCAGGGTGGGTTTGCAGGAGGGGGGAACGGATGGGGTTTGGGTGAAACAAGGATCCCACATCTGAGCAGGTCCTGGGGCAGCTGGGTTTGAGGAGGGGTGGCGTGGGCTGGGTGAAGTAGGGGTCACCGCTTCCCGTGTGCCGTGAATTGGCTCCCTCAGTCATCGGCTGTGCTGGAATTACCCTTTCTGTTTGATACAGGGGTAAAAAAAATAATAATTAAGAAGTGCAGTTGGCAGCAGGGTGAAGTCAGCACAGCCTTTCCAGATAACAACAATAATATTCATTAACATTCAATCTACAAATTATCCCTTGAAACCCCGGTCTGGAGACCTGCCAGTTTTCAGCGCAAAACAGTGCTGTCTGTTACGTTTCCAGCACGGTGGCGTTCCCGGGGCCGTGTCTGGCGTGCGGGATCGCTGAGCCATCGGCGTGCGTCCTGCGGTGCCCGGGGCGAGGGGTGCACCTCGCCTTCGGGAGGGAAACGTTGCGTTGCCTTAAAACGGGGGCTGTTCTGCAGATTCAGTTCCCTAAAGAATTAGGAGCTGATCTTTTCCTTGATGTTCCCTACTCTTAGTTTTGGTGGAAGCAGTAACCTTTTTCAGCAGCTTTCAAAAAGCTGTTTATTTTCAGAAACTGTTCAGTAAGCATTGACACTGAGCCCTGGGTAGGGAAGGTAGGGAAAAATCTCAGCAATTTGGAAGCGTCCCATTGAGCAATGTGTCTGTTTGTCCCTCTCGGGGTTGCTGCTGTCTCCTCAGGGACATGGAGAAGGTCCCTCCTTGTCTGCTGTTGGACGGGCTGCCCGCAGCACCGTGCTGAGCACATCCCGTGCTCATTGCTGTGCACAGCCCTGCAGGGCTTCCCCAGGAGACCCTGGGTTAATACAGACTTCACCTTTCTGCTGCTGTTTGGATCCATTTCAATAGAAACCTTAAAAATCATTTGGGTGTCCTCATCCATCAGCAATTGGAAACGTTATTGATAACACCATCATGCCTCCTGTGGTCCCTCTGTTTCCCTTTTTCTCCGCTGCAGATGCTGTAATTTGTCACTGCTATCCCCCTGAATCGCTGAGAGGTTGGAACGTGCCCGGGTGCAGCGTGGGAGCATTGCGAATGCGGCACAGGGAGGGCTCCCATCTCTCACCACCACGCGTATGGCCAGTGCTGCCCTGCCCGTCCACGGCCAGGGAGGGCCCGGCCCGGCCCTGGGGGCTGAGCCACCCCCTGCCCCTGTGCTGGCCGGGCTGGGGCTCTGGGCGGGCTGTGTCAGTGGGACCCCACTTGGGGCAGCACATGTTTGGGGTGCTGAAGTGCCCCCATCCCCTGGATGACACGTGGGTACCCAGCCGTGTCTGCTGCCAATGGGGGCTGTGGGAGACCCAGCGGAGCTGCAGCTGGCGTCCAGGCGCTCCTCCCTTGTCCCAGCCCGGGCTTTGGCCAGCACAGAAGCCCTGACCTGCTTTGCTGTGGCTGAGCTGCTGGCCACCAGTCACAGGGCTACTGGGGTGGGTTGGGATGGGCAGAGCGCCCTGCAGCCGTGCACAGGGGTGAGCTGCTGCTGTTGTAGGGGTCGCGGGGGTCCTTAGTGTTAATCTGGTGATTTGCTTTCATTGTCTGGGGACTTCTGAGGCAGGGGCAGCGAGTGCTGCCTCACAGAGACCCCTGAGCCCTGCTCCTATGCAGCTGCTGGGGGCATTTGCCCCAGGCCCCTGCGGATGGCAGACGCAGCCCATAGGGACACCGGGGATGGCAGATGCAGCCCATGGGGACACCAGTGGGTGCCATCCCTGGGCAGCAAGCGGCTGCTGGTCCGGCAGAGGGAGCGTCTCTGCGCACAATAAAATCTCCTTCCCTGTCAGTCCAGGGGGCAGAGCTCCCTGCTGACAGCAGCTGTGCCGAGAGCTTGGCATGGATTTGCATAGATGAAATGATTTCTCCTGCCATTCATTCAGTCTTTCTGTCTGCCGGCTTCCCTGCTCCGCTCTGGAATCCGCGTCCACACAGGGAGCATTCAGGCGGCCGCCAGCTCTTCACTGTGCGTTGCTTTGCGCAGATGTCCCCGAGCAATTCCATGAATTGTTGCTCTATAGTCACTAAGCTGTTTGGGAAAACATTTCAGATAACTGTCCTACGCATTGGGGTGACTGAATTAATGGCATTTGAATGGTCAAAAAGATAGTGTGAATTGGGAACAATGCTGTCCCTGTAACAGCAGCAGGAGAATTCCAGCTGGTATTTTCATTGTTAAGGAGCAAAACCCAGGGCGCTGTGCGGCCTCGCTACCTTGGAAAGGGCTGGAGGAATGCACAGACCAGCGTCACTTCCCCTGATGAACTTTTCTAATGCCAGGAGAGGAATGCTTTGCAGACTGTGGTTTAGAGCTCCCGAGAAGGGAAGGCAGGGCCGTGGCTGCCCAGGTGTGCGCCGCCTGAGCACCGTGCAGAGGATGAGCCGTGGTGTGCCCTGAGCTCCCCTGCCCTGGCTGCTAAGGCAGCATCTCTGAGCGAGGATGCCCATGGTGGTGGAAGCAAACTGCAGCACCTGCAGCCTTTGCCTCGTCCCATGCTGCTCCCTGCATGTCCCCTGTGGACCATTGCTGGAGCGATGCTACAGGGGAGTGGGGAGACCAGGGCTGGAGGGGAAGGAGAAGGGGGCGTGTGGGCAGGATGGTGAAGAGAACCTTCATGACTGCGTGAGGTCTGGGCAGCCACCTCAGAAAGAGCACATTGACCATGGTCGTTGTTTCAGATACACTGCACAGCCCCAGAGTTCTCACTGCTGAGGTGACCCTCGGGGACGAGACGTCCCCACTGCGACCGGAGGTGTCCTTTGTGTCCGGAGGAGGGGTGCGCCCACCCGCAGCCGCCCGGAGCATCCGTGCCATGGCAGATCCTGCTCCGAGGAGGGTGCTTGGCAGTCAGGAGAGCTTTGTTGCATCTGGGCTTGGCAGAGCACAGTGATCCCAGCCATATATCATCAGGAAGAACGTGCGCTTGGGTAACACATTAGAATAATACATTATTAGAGCACTGTTGCTATGGTGATGTATTAGGGCAATATATCATTAGATACCTTCCATTGATGATGTATTGCTCCAAACATGGCTCCTGCCAGCACCAGCACAAGGGCCGCAAGGGAAGTCTTGTCTCTTTTAAAACTCCACCTCTTCCCTAAGAAAAAAAATCCACGTGCAACGGCTTCACCAAGGGGACAGGGGCTGGGCTGGGGCTCCTGTGCTCTTTCCCCAGGCCCTTTACAAGTGAGGCTGGCTCTGTGCTGAGACACTCGCTGCCTGGGGGCCCAGTACCTGCATTTTAGTGCATTTGGGCAAAAGGGCCTGCCCAGGCCCTGCACCTGCCTATGGGAGCTGAGGCATCCGCGGTGCCCGCCCAGTGCAGCGTGGAGTCGTGTTGGACACAACCCCTGCCACTCTGGGACACGGGACATGGCAGATGCCACCGTTCGCCAGCCCAAGGCAAGGGGGACGTGCGCTGCAGCCGGTGCCGTTTGCCGTCCCACCTGGGTACGGGTCTGTCCTTGCTGGAGGAAGGAGCTGATGGCAAAGCTGTGAGCACGGAGACAACACCGTGCCCAGTGAACAGCGCTGCCCACAAGGCCACATCCCAGTCAAAGCACAGAGCGGGGGAGAATCAGCGGAGTGCTCAGCACCAGCGGGTACTGCAGGGAGGCCCCTGGCACCGCAGGCTGCGCTGCTGCCCTTCCCTCGGCCCTGGGGACCCTGGCCCCAGCCTCCACGGACCCAGTGGAGCCCAGGCTGGGTCCAGGGAGCCCCACGCTCCCTGCAGGGCTGCGCGCCTTTCAGCTCAGTGGGCTAAATAAATTGCTTCAGCGACAGAGGCTCCAGAGAGCAGAAGGGGAAAGCAGGTTGCTCTCGCTGCATAGCATGCAGTGTGCATCAGATATAATTTGAGTTTAATTACTGGAGAAGAAAGCAGAAGAGTTAATAAACTATGCACTGCCTTTTGCAGGAATGTCAGTGCTCAATGCCTGAAAAATGCAACAAATCAGCAGGACAAGTGCAAGGTGAGCAAAGGCTGGCTGTACCAGGGCAGTGGCACTGCAGAGGGCCAGGAGAGATCCCCGGTCCCTGTGAGCTCTCACGGTCAGGCTCTCTGCAGAGAAACACCTTGCGAGCTCATGCTGTTTCTGGGTGTGGGGTGTCCCATCCCCATGCTGCGTCTCAGCTGCACACAGGGACCTCTCCACCGGCTGCTGTGCAGGTGCCACCGCTTCCCTCCCCAGCTTGGCCCAGCCCGAGGGGACCTCAGTGTCTGCCCCTTCCCTGGCAGGGGACAGCAGTGGCAGGGCTGCCCCTGCCCAGCCCTGCGTGGAGGAGCGGATCCAGGAGCAGCCCTGTGCGCGGCTGCTCCCCGTAGGAGCCTGTGCTGGGGCAGGACGTGGTCCGGGCTCCGTTCCCAGCACTGTGGGATGGTGGTCAGACCACTGCAGAGTGCGGCTGCCCCCAGATCGCCCCGCAGATGCACACTTCCTTCCCTTGACATTGCTGTGGGAGCAGAGCCTGCCCACCGAGGGCAGCGAGGGCAAGAATAAGAGGCTGTTTGTGCACTTGAAGCACAATAAATAACATTCCCCTGCAACTGCCCTGCCACTGCCGGTTCCTGTTCATAATAATGATGTGTGAGACACTTTAGGAGAGCAAGACTGTATCTGCCCTTGATGCCAATGCTTTTAAGGGTTCATGTGCTGCCCTGCTCCCAGGCACCATCTGCAATGCTCTAAGCCAGGGCTGCTTTTAGCTCCTCAATCAATTGGATTCAATTAAGTGATAACGCAAGCCTGTGAGTAGAGAAGTGATTGCTTATCCCTTAATCAGCAAATTCTCCCCAGGTAGGGCAGAGTGGTTTGCCACCCAGTGTCGGTGTGGTTTAAGTGCGGGTTTCCTTCGGGTGGGAGCTGGAGTGAGAGCTCCTGGTTCCCCCCAGCAGTGCTGACCCCATCCCTCGCTGCGAGCGGGTGGTGGGGATGGGGGCACCCTGCAGCCAAGGCTGGGGTGAACCCCTCACCATTGGGTTGCTGCCCTGCACTCCCTGGGCCAGGACCAGCAAAGAGCCAGGCTGAGGACACTCAGCGCTGCCTGCACAGAGAGGAGCAGCCCCTCGGGAAGCAGAGGTACATTTATTTAAAATGCTCTCTTTTTTCCCTCTGTCCTTAATGCCGTGTTTGCGCTGGGAGACACTGCCAGCATCAACCCTGACACGTCTGTGTGTTGGGGAGGCTGTGGGCATCTCGGCTCTGCCCCACTCCTGCTCCGGGGCTGCAGGATGCGCAGGGAACCTCGGCTATCCGAGGGCAGACCTGGCTGTAAGGGATTTCAGACATCAATAAACATCAGTGTCAAAAAGGACAGGAAAAGGTTATTTATCAGAAAACAGGCCAAGAAGCAGGACTGCAGCAGGGGTGACGTGTGCTCTGGCCGTGCTGCCAGGGCCGCATCCTGCGGCGGCTCAGAGGGGTCAGAGCCCCCGCTCCAGCGCTGCTCGCGTCCCCACACCAGCTGATAACACGGCTCAGCCCCGCGCTGTGCCCGACCCCCGCCCCCAGCCATGACAGCAGCCTGATGCTTCTCTCACGTCCTCTGGTGTGACTGGGGCTCTCGGAGTGACAGCGTCCTCGGAGCGAGTCAGGCTCGCAGGGGGCTGAGGTTTTGGCACGAGCTGTGCTCCCCGCAGCGCTGTCCTGGGCTGGGGGGCTCTTCGGCTGCGGGGAGCTGCAGAAACCACGGGTGCGTGGATGTGAGTAACATGGTGGAGACTTGTGAGAACGCTGGTGTACAGCTCGAGAATAGGAGAGGTTATTAATTTTCAAGGTAACACCAACCAGAGAATACTGAGCTGCAGCTGGATCGTTGGTCGGTTTCTGGTGACTGTCTGCTAAAGATCCCCCTGTACCACGCGGCCTCGTGTTTCTCCTCTGCCACCACTGGGGCCGTGCGTGGGGCTGACTGCAGCCCTGCCAACCGTGGCTGGGTTCAGCTGTGTCAATCCCCGCTGCAATGGGAAGGACCCCGGGAAGCCCACTGCTGGGTGCTGCAGACCTGGGCTCGGGAGCAGCGAGGGGACAGGCACAGGATGCTCAGTGCTACCCCTGGTGCAGGGGCTGTTGCTGCAGGAGCACGAAACGCAGCGGGGCCCTTGGGACGCCGCCAGCACATCCCTGGCACGGCAGGGAGGTTCTGCATCCTCCAGACCTGTCCTGACGCCGCAGTTCAAGGCACAGCCCAGTGCTGTGCCTCCCTCTCCCATCACCTGCCTCTGATGAGAGCCCTCAGAACAAACCTGCTAATGCCTTTCCCAAGCTCTCGCCCCCACGCTTTTGCCATATAAATCACTGTAATTAAAGTGTTTGGAAAATGCTTTGGGAGCCCAGACGAGCACCCCCACATGCTACACACCCAGCTCGGCAGGCCCGAC
>NW_010196510.1:0-743 GCF_000695765.1 Mesitornis unicolor
GGGGCAGAGGGGGGGTCTGTGGGGCCGGGATGGGGACTTGGAGGGGTTGAAGCAGGGTTAAACCGCCCTGGGGCGGCGGACGGGCACTGTGTAACCAGGCCGTAGCTTCCCGAAGGCAGAATTCAACCAAACCTGTGGAAAAGTTCCCCAGATCAGCAGCGCTGAACCGTGCCCCTGTTGGGCTGTGGGTGGGGGTGCAGAAACTGGCCCCCCAACAAAAAAAAACCCCGCTGTGAAAGCCCTTCCTGCCTTGAGGCCACTGGGGGTTTCAAACATCAGTAAAGGAGCTGCTGATTTGTTCCTTGCCGTGGCTTTATCCCCCTTGAGCAGCAGCGAGATTGGTGCTGCAGTCAAACCCCGTTTAACAGAGGCGTGAAACGCCAGCGTCTGGTTCACGGGAGTTGTCTGCGATTAAAACAAAGCCTCGC
This sequence comes from Mesitornis unicolor, assembly GCF_000695765.1. NCBI lineage: Eukaryota > Metazoa > Chordata > Aves > Mesitornithiformes > Mesitornithidae > Mesitornis > Mesitornis unicolor. The sequence continues at coordinate 429 of NW_010196510.1, forward strand.
AAAACCTCGCTGCGTTCCCCGGCCCCGAGGCTGCAGAGGGGGCCGGGGCAGAGCCAGGACAGCGGTTGTGGTAACGACGTTAATTACTGCAATGATTGTGAGCGGATGCATGGATCAGGTGCTGAGATGAAAGAAGGGCACAGGATGGGCTCGGGGGCTGCACTGGTTACCAGGTGTCCTCCCATCCCACCCAAAATCAATCCCATTTTGTCCCCTCCCGTACCTATACAGGACGTGTACACTTGAAAATTAAAATTAAGGTGTAAATAACATCTGTTTACAGATGCTTAACATCTTTATCAATGATCTGGATGA
>NW_010196511.1:0-1177 GCF_000695765.1 Mesitornis unicolor
CTGCGAACTTGCTGAGGGTACATTCAAGCCCTCGAATGATCACGCTTTGTCCTTTTCTTATTTGTTCTGCCCATTTGACTGCTTATACTAGGGACAGCAATCATTTTTCAAGGTTTGAATATCTCATTTTGGTTTCATTGAAAGAGTGGGAGCTAAATTCCAGTGGTCTTCCAGTCCATCAGGTTCCTTTTGCCATAAATTGCAATGGGAACAGTGTTCACTGAATCCCCATTCGATGTAGATAGGGTCAGGCGGGTGTATGGGACCTAGTTGTTGAAACTGTCTCAATTCCTTTATCAGTAGTTCTAATGCACTCCTGTTCCATTCCATCCATTCCCACACAACTTTCCTTTTCTGAGCAAGGTGTACAAAGGATGAGCAAAATAGAAAAAACAGGGATATGTTTGTACCAGTAGTTTAAAGTTCCCAGAATTTGTTGTAACTCCTTAATGCTAGATGGATACTGTCCATGCGCTATGCCTTCCAGGGTGTCTAGGGTAATTGAAGTGACTCCTTTAAACCACCAGACTCACAGGAATTTAACCTCCTGTGCAGGTCCTTGACACTTGGATGGAGGAATATCTAGTCACAAAGCTATCAATTCTTCTCATATACTTTCCACAGTATGCCTGACTTCCTCTGAGTTTCCTCCCCCTATCAGTGTGTCATTGAGATATTGATATATCGTGACGCCCAGTGAACTGGAAATTTCTGTTAAAACCTTTGCCAAAGGGTTATGAGCAATGATGGAGGAGTGTTTATATCCCTGGGCAGCCTGTTAAAGGTATACTGTATCCCTTTCCAAGTAAAGGTGAATTGGGCTTTATCCTGATCCTGGAGCAGGATCATAAAAAACACATCTTTTACATCTAAAGTCACCATCCACAGGTGTGATGCTCCCTGAATTTGAGTTACTAATTCTGCAATGCTCAGTACAGCAGCAGTTAAAGGTGTGGTATTGGCATTTAATCGTCTGCAATCAGTTGTAAGCCGCCACTGTCCATTTGGGTTTTTTACCGGCCAGACAGAAGAATTGTGTGGGGAGTGCGCATGAGTGATTATATCTCTTTCTTCCCAGTTTGTTACCATCCTGTCAATACCTGAATGTGCCACAGATGGCAAGAGTGGAAAACCTCGGCTGGTCTGAGGGATCGGAATGCAAGTTTAACATTGACCT
>NW_010196512.1:0-3394 GCF_000695765.1 Mesitornis unicolor
CTGGGCGCTGGTGTTGTGGCACGTGAAGGCTCTGCAGGAAGCTTGCAGCATCCTCGGGGTGGTGGGGTGCCCTCGCTGCTCTCTGGGGTGCTGCTGGGGGTGATGGGGTGCTCCTGGGGTGCTCCCGGTGCTCCTGGGGCACCCAGCCTGAACAAGTCAGTGCAATTTGAGGTGGTACTGCTGGGGAAGGGGAGAGCTGAGCGCCCTGCCCAGTGGAGGTGACCCAAGTAAACAGCAGCCCATCCAAGGGTCTCTGACCCCAGGCAGCACCACAAGTGCAGGGGTCCCCAGGGGCAGGCAGGGACCCCTGAGCATCCTCTGTCTTGGGAAGTTCTTGTGCTGGGGATGCAGTGGGGATGAACCCATGGGGACCTTCCTCTGATGAGGACAGATTTGGGAATGAGCTGGTTGGGCTGGTCCCATGCCGCTGGTTATCCAGCCCTTTGCCTGCTCACAGCTCCTCAGCCCTTTGCTTGTTCTCTTTGGTATCACCAGTGGCATGGCCTGAGAAACCATGGAGTATTTAAAATTGAAAAAAATCAATAAAAATTAAATCCCTCCTTCAGGCAAAGAGTCACCTCTGGCTTTAGCCTTATAAAGCAAAAATAGCAATGAAATAATCCTGTCTCTGGAACAGAGGAGCCTTGTACATCAGTTACTGCGAGTCAGCGTGCGTACAGCTAAAACTCACATGAAGGAGCATGTGATGCTCATCTGATGTTGGGAACGGTGGTGGGAGATAAAGGTGGGAAGAGAGGAGATTGACCTCTGCAAAATGAGCTGTGTCCAGGCTCTTTAATATTTGATGAGCCAGTGCCGAGCTAATGGGAAGCCGTGGGAAGGGTTTAGTGCTCAGCGGGGGCTGCACCGACGGTTGGAGCAATCCCGGAGGTTTGTGCTGGGGTCCTGCGAGGACAAGGTCTGGGGAGCAGACTGTGTCTGAGCGAGCTCCTTTGGCTTTATTGCTGCCTTTTAAAGCGGGTAATTGCATGCAAATGTGTCTCTGCGATTACACGTTAGCTGTAGCAGTGCGAGCGTCACGCTGCAAGGAAAGCGCTATCGGAACCGCAGCAAAGCAAGGGGGCCGGGCAGGCTCCGATTGCGTTTGATTTGTACCCCCTTATCTGTGGGGGGAGCCCCATGGTGTCCCCTCCTGCCGGGTGCTGGGGACTGTGGTTATCTCGGAGGGGAAGATCTGAGCGTGAACACTGTGACTCCTTTGCTTTGCCGTGGTCAGTTGTGTTTGTCTTTATTGACGTGCATGTGGCTCGTCTGGCCACGGCTGAGCTTTTCCTGTGCCATCTGTCCCTGTCCCCTGCCTCTCATCTCATGCAGGTTTTTTTTGGGAGGTTTTACTGGAAACTTAAGCTGTCTGCACTGGGTCACGAAGCAGCCATCCCCTTGAGGATGTTGGGAGTCTCACAGGGTGTCCCCTCTGTCCGTGGCAGAGCCCACCCTGACATGGTATGGTCCCTTCTGAAAGTCGCTGTAAACCCAATTTACCCCCTTAAACATTTCCCCAGTGCAGCCGCTGCTCTGCCTCCTCTCTGGGGAGGCTCCTGTCGCACCGCAGGCGTGGAGCAGTGGCAGTTTGGGGACACGTGGCTGTGATGGTGTCCCAGGCACAGCGAGTACCCGCGCCACGGCAGGGCTGGTGGCCGGGTCCTTGGCTGAGGGACAAACCCCTCCGAGTGCCAAGGACGCTGCGGGCGAGCGGCCAGGGCTGTGACAGTCCCTGCTGCTGCCACCGTCCCCGTCTGCCACCGTCCCCGCTCGCCGTCTGTCACCTCCTGTGTGCCTGGGCCAGCGCGGGAGCTTCGGGAGCCACACGGGTCCATGTCAATGATGGCTGAACACCGACCCCAGGGGACAGCCCTGCCTGGAGGGGGAGGCCAAGCTCTTGCCCCTTTGGCTTGTGGTGGGAGTGATGGAGGGGGTGCATGGAGCTGCCCTGGGCTTTGGCTGCACCAGGTCCAGACTTGGGTCCTTCACTGAGTCAGTGATCGGGTTTTTTTTGTGGGGGGGGGCTGGAGGTATGGGGTTTTGGGTTTGGGTTTTTTTTGTGTTTTTTTGTTTTGTTTTGTGGGTTTTGCTTGTTTGTTTGGTGTTTTGTTTGTTTGGTGTTTGTTTGGTGTTTTGTTTGTTTGGTGTTTTGTTTGTTTGGTGTTTTGTTTGTTTGGTGTTTTGTTTGTGGGTTTTTTTTGTTGTTTAAAAAAAGCACTCTGCTCTGCCCAGGTTCACGCTTGTGTCCAGGACCAGGCGCTATGATTTGATTGGGGGAGATGGGGATGTGCAAAATCACTTTGAAGTCCTTTACGTGCAGTGCGGATGTGAACACGTGCGTTGCTGCTGTGGGTCACCGCGATGTGGGACCAGCCCAGGGCCATTTAGGGGTTCCCTGAACCCAGCTGCACCCCGCACGTGCTCAGTCGGGGCTGTGGAGGCTGGGGGAGCTCCTGCCCGTCCCTCAGGTCCCCACTGGCCCTTGCCATCCATGCCACAGCTGGCACAGGAGTGACACTTCAGTCCTGCCTCGGCCGGCCCCAGGGTGGCCGTGGATTTACCAAATCCGTCTAGTCCCAACGCCTCGGCGCTATCTGCGGCGCGCAGGCAGCAGCGCTTCCCTCTTCGTGGAAGGGCGGTTCTCGCCCCCCGCCCCGGAGACACCCAGCACAAGCAGCATCCTCATAGCACATCTCAGGGCCTGCCTGGGACCGGGGAGGCTTTCCTGGGAGGAGGAAGGGCTGCCGGCTTTGAGGACTTGGAGCGTTTCAGCCATTCAATCCGGTAAGCCTTATCCAGATAAAATTTTGGGGTGGGGGACACAGGCACATCTCCACTGATGCTCCCACCCTGGGAGGATTCCCTTGGCAGGGGGCTGGGTGCTCTCGGCTTCTGCAGGTGCTGGGGTGTGTTTTGGGGTGGTCACTGCAGCACCCCCAGCGCTAGAGCGGAGCAGAGGCTGGGACCGGTGATGCTGGAGGCAGCACGGTGGCGCGCTCTGCTCGTGTGCTGCCTGGTCCCATATGTTAAAACGTCGCTGCTTCTGTCAAAACAGCCTTTGCACGTTTAAAGCTAGATTATCCACAATTACATCTGCCCAGAGGACTTGGCAGCCCCATGTGGGCCTATTTTTAGCTGTTTCAGGACTAATAAACTCTGCTGGTTTATATATCTCTCCTCCTCCTATATTTACGGCCTGTCAGAACAGGCGCTGTTTGCAGACAAGGCGGCTGCACAGGAGAGTAACAGCTCTGAAGGCAAATATTGCTGTGACGGGGGGGAGAGCCTCAATGGCCGGGGTGTCAGGGACAGTGTCTGCCTCCAGGAGGGCCTCTGGAACATCTGGGGGTGCAGGATGGGCTGGTCAAGTGCCGCAGGTTTGGGGGGTTTT
>NW_010196512.1:3533-3984 GCF_000695765.1 Mesitornis unicolor
GATCACTGTACGGCTGCCGCCGGCTGTTGCTTTCCCTTCTGGTCAGCGGGGTCCCGGCCTCCTGACAGCGACTGGTGCCAGTGAGCCCTGCGGCCCAGTGGGGTTGGCGTCCGCTGGCACTGCCTGGTGCCGAGGAGCTGCCCGGCAGCGTGCTCGTGCTGTGGGACAGTTCGGTGCTGGCAGAGCCCGTGGTCCCCGACTGGAAAGGTCCCTCTCCATCCCTGGTGTTTTATTCCCAGTCAGTGCAGGGCTTGCACGGTGTCTGGGAGCCTGGTGTCCCCCAAGGGCTGTGACCCCTGGTTTGTCCCAGCCCCTGCCCAGTAGGGACACATGGGGGCCACACGGGTACCTGGATGGCTCGGAGCTGTGCTGTTAGGCTCCGTGAGGACACCAAGGTCGCCCCTGCAGACCCGGCCTGCCCTGTCCTGGTGGCACACCAGGGACGATGACG
>NW_010196512.1:4101-9608 GCF_000695765.1 Mesitornis unicolor
AGCCACGCCGGGGGCTCGGGAGCGGGGCAGGGTTCCCATCAGGTCTGCGTTGGAGATCCAAAAAGCCAGGGCAAACTCCTAAAGAGGATGAGCAACTGCATCATTTTCTATCTTTTTGATCTGGAGCAAGAGGCAAGGAAAAAGCCACAGAACAACAGAAACCCATTTCTGAATGTGATTGACTGCAGCACGCTCCCTGTTGTAGGGATGTGTCACTGAGATAATGCCTGTGTTTTCACTCCACAAATTATATGTCTTTTACTGCTCTCACATCAAACACGGTGTCTGCGAGACGGGTGACGGAGACGGTGGCACCTCCTGGGGGAAGCACCAGGCTGCGTTCCTCACGAACCGATGGCCGCTCCTCGGTTTGCCACCAGCCCCGCAGCACAGCGCTGCTCTGGAGCATCCCCTCCCCAGCCAGGGGGTCCAGCCTCACCCTGGGGGTCTGCGTTTGCAGCCCCCAGCCCTTGTGCTCTGCCTGTTGCAGGGTGGAGGGCGGCTCTCCCCAAATGCCAGGTCCCAGTGAGCCATCCTGGGGAGCCTGAGTCCACCCCACGTCCCCCTGCTCTGCCTGCGGTCCCCTCCCTGCTCCCACATCCCTTGCAGCATCCTTGGGAAGGGCATCGCTGGCTTGGGGGTCACCTTTGGGGCTCATCCTGAGCTTCCTGCCTGGATGCCGATGGCAGTCGATGGCTTTGGGGCTGCTCTGTCCTGCCCGGTGCTGAGGAAGGGGCTGGGGAGGGCGCAGGTGGTGCTGGGAGCGTCGGCGGGTGGTGTTGGTTTGCTGTGCATCCTGAATCCGGCTTTATTAGGGATGCTAATGATAAAAGATGGCATTTAGTTCACTGATTTGCTAGTAAAATTCAAAGGATCTGCTCATGCTGTAAATACTTATTTCCTCTGCTGGTCTGCTCTAATTTAATTGAACGCTGAAATCTTGGAACTTGGCCCTTCAGAAAGGCTGCGCTCACAGGGAAAAATACCCCAAATTATCAAGAATACAATTTCCATGTAATTGTGCTGCTGTTGTAGGCACGACTGCCTTGTGCTGTGTTGAACCACCAGAAATGGTGCAGTCGGTCTGGGGGGCAAATGGGGCCGGGGCTGGTGCTGTGCCTGCATCTCCTCTCTGCCCCCAGCACTGCCCTCGCTTCATCTCCTTGTGTTTCCCTTCTGTTTTGGCTTTGGTTTATCCCGGTGTTGCTGTCCCCGCCGTGCCGAGGAGCTGAAGCCAGCACTGGAGGGAGGGCTCAGCCCCACAGCGTGGCTCTTGCCCCGAATCTCGGGTGCATGTGATGGGATGAGGCTTTCTAAGAGCCTCTCACCAAAGCTGTGTCGCTCTAGAGGCTGGTGAGGGAGGGGGGGTTCCAGAAATAAAACCGTGAGGACCTATAGATAACATATAGACATGTGTAGGTAGATGCTGTAGATATGTAGACCTGTGTATCTATATGAGAGGATAATCTGCAGCTCAGCGCCTGCTCCCCGCTTTTCCTCCAGATCTCATTCGCTCCGTCTGGGTGCTCTAACAAACCACAGCCTGCTCTTGGTGTACTTTAAAGTCTGATTAACCGCACGTTAGGTTGTTTTTAATGGGTGGCAAAACCTGGCTGAGCCTTGGCTTCCCCCTGCAGCAAGAGGTCGTTCGCTCATCGTGAATTTTTGTTTATTCGCTGTGGCTTTGGTTGCTTGGACTGACGAGGTGCCAGGGTGCTGGTGCGCATCACATCCACCTCACACCGCTGTGACAGGGTGAAACCCTGTGTGTGCTGTCTGCATCGCCTGTGTGGAGGAGCCAGCTTCGTGTGCTCTTGGTGTTTCCTCTGTCTTTCTGACTGAAGCCCTAAAATAAATCCCCAGTCAGATTACCCAGGGCTGGATGTAACATAATCTAAAGCTCTATTTCTTGTCATACTTCTCTAAAACTGGGTGCGCTCTTATCCTCCTGCTGCAGCACCGTTTGAAACGCTGTAATCGCTTTCTGCCTGGCTCGCAAGCTCCCAAATCCGTTTCTTCCCATGCCAGGGAAATGGGGATGTGACCGCTCCTTTGCGAGAACCGGCGACTATTTCTGTCTTTCCATCCATGCTGCTTCGGTTCCTTTTGTCCCTCCCTGGTGCTGGTGCAGCTGCCCCCGTCCCAGCTCTCCCACCCGGGCAGTGCAGGTGCCCACACCCGGCCGTGTCCCCCTTGGGTCGGGGGAGCACCCATGGGAATCACCGGGCGAGTCCTGGGGGTGGTGGGAGTCCCTGGGGCGGTGATGGGGGGGTCTCTGGGGCAACCCCAGCCCTGGCAGGAGCTGTGGGGATGGGGTGGCCGTGGCTCTAGCCCGGGGGTGGCGAATGCCTGGCATAGCCCGTGTATTTCTGTCTCCGTCCCTCGTGAGCCGGGAACCAGAAATATCTCCTGCGAGGGGAGGCGCAGAGGGCGCTGGGGACACGTCCTGCGCTGCGGCTCTGGCCGGAGAAGCCCTGAGTCACTGGAGCTGGGCTGGGCTGCACTGCGCCCACTGCTCAGGTGTGAACATTGGGGCCCTGGGGGTCTCCGGGGAGGGAAATGCTTGGGAAGGTCGATGGGCTGCTCACGATGTATGATTCGGTCTCACTGCAGCATTAACACAAAAGCCAAAGTTATTCTGTAAATATAGAGCTTCTTAATAATATGGATAGTGTCATTTTTTCACGGGAGATTCAGTAACGCTGGGGATGAAGGCTTGATCTTGTCACAATCTGGTATTTTCAGATTCTTCTTTCCTAGCAGTGTGTCCAGAAGAAAATGTCAGGTTTGCATAAATGAGCCAGCCACCCAGGTGATTTATTAATCACGGCGTGTAATTGTCCTCGTCGGCCGTGAGCTCTCTCCAGCCCCTGGGGACGCAGCTTCCCAGTTTGCTGCTACAAAACTGTTTTCTCTGTAGCAAAATTGACAGGGCCCTTTTAAAGAGATATTTATTTCTTCATAAAAGAGGGACAGCTGCTCAACTCGGAGGTTGTTTAGTCACTGCAGAGCTAATACTGAATTTTGTAGAGGGAGGATGGAGGTTGTCCCAGAAATGCTCTTGGGGGGAGGGAGGGAGCTCTGTGGTCTGTGGTGCAGGCTCCATGGTCTGTGGTGCAGGCTCCATGGCAGAGTGGGCTGCTCCACCCGACGGGTGGGGATGGGACCTGGCAGCCCCCTGGGGGCCTTTTCCAGAGCCTGCCCAGTTTCCCCCATTTCCAGTCCAAGCCTCTCAGGCAGATGCTTTCTCTCTTATAAGAGATCCCGGCTGGGTCTGGTCCTGGCAGCGCGTTCCCTCTCTCAGACCCTGGGAAGGTGGGAACAGAGGTTGGCTGGGTTCACCTTGGAGCCAGGGGACGAGGCGTGGGAATGGGGGGATGCTCTGCAGAGGCATTTCTGGAGCTGACGGGGATGCAGGCAGAGTACGTGCCCCTTGCTGGGACCAGTTTGCTGGGGTCGTCTGCTGGGGAGAGCAAAGGCTGAAAGGGGGATGCACCCCACGGCCACCACACTGCAGGAGCCCTGGAGAGCTGGCTCTGCTGCTGGGGCAGGGTGACCGGGGTGCTGTGCCCGTGCTGGGCGTGCGCTATCGGGTGTGCGGTGCCGTGCCCGTGCCGGGTGTGCGGTGCAGATTCTGGTTTTTTCTCTTAGGAAAACCGGTGACTCCTCAGCAGATGCTGCCATTGCCAGCTGGGAGCTGCTCTGTGCTGGGCTGGGGGAGCCGAAGGGGCTCTGGCGTTGCCCCCGCAGCCCTTTCTTGGTGCGAGTGGGTTGTTCCGTGGCATCGCTGCCCCCAAGCCCACAGCTGCTGCCCACCAGCCCTCCTTCAGCCCCACACCAGTTATTACCTTGCCCGCATCCTATAAATTAGAAATCAGCTGCAACCAGGTCCAGAAGAAATTGATTACAGCGCGGGCTCGTTTGCCGTATTTGGGTGGAGGAAAAATTACGGCTGAGTGTGTCTGCTTAAAGTGATTCTCTATTTCCAAATATGAGAGAATTGAACATCTTTAAAAATCAATACAAAGCCACTTCAGCATAAAACAAAGGGGAGATTAATACTTAACTTGTCTGGAGAAGGGGAAGAGAGATGGTGGAAAGCGTCTCCAGAGAGAGACTCAATGAAATTCGAAGCTGCCTGTTTAATGCGAGAGGTAAAAGGTTTAAAATTAACCCTCCTCCCCCTCCATTAACTGGAAGCTTATGAGGTGCTGGAGAACTGGTATAATTTGACATGGAAATGGGTTCACTTTTCTTTTCTTTCCTATTTTTCTCTATGCCTGAGCAGTTTGTCAGACCGATGATTTCTGCTTGGAAGGAGGCAGCCAGGTGTTTTCTGCAAGAACAAAGGGATCTGTTGGCCCAGCAAAAACTTTGTTAAAAGGCGAGAGAGACGCTGCGGTGGGGATGGGCAGCACCCAGGCTGCACAGGACCCTTCCCCCTTTACCTGCTCGGGTGCACACGCGAGTTGGCACCAATGGTGGTGTGGGAATGGGTTGGGCTTTGCCCTGGGGACCTGGACGCCGTCTGCTGGGGTTGCTGTGCTTGACAGACCTGCTCTGATCATGGGTTTTAGGTGTAGCTCTTTGGGGAGCTCTGTGTGTGCCGTGTGGATCAGCACGGATGCTGTGGTGACAGCGGAGCTGAAAGAGAGCAGATTTAGAATAGATATAAGGAAGAGATGTTTCTCGGTGAGGGTGGTGAGGCCCTGGCCCAGGTTGCTCAGAGAAGCTGTGGGTGCCCCCTCCCTGGCAGTGCCCAAGGCCGGGTTGGATGGGGCCTGGAGCAGCCTGGGCTGGTGCAGGTATCCCTGCCCACGGCTGGGTTGGGGAGGCTTGGAGGTCCCTTCCCACCCAAACCCTGCTGTGATTCCTCTGGGGTGAATTAATGTGCCATGTTGACAAAAATAACATCGCACGTGTTTTTATCTGACTTACAGTAGAATGCATAAAGAGATTACAGTGATGACGGGGGTTTTGTTGAATTTGAAGAACTCATCCGATTAGAGATTGTGCTGAAGCGTTTTGATGGAAAAGGCCAGAGCTGAGGTTGTGTCGATGCCCTGGAGCGTGGCAGAGGGGCGGGCAGGGACGGGTGAGCACGGCAGCGCGGTGCCAGCTGTGCTTTGTGCCCTTGCGAGCCGATTGCTCCCGAGCAAACACATTTATTACAGGCTTGGCGAGGATCGCCCCACGCTGTTAATGATTGACTGCCCCGGCCGGGGGTTTCCAGGCAGCCACGTCCCGTTGTGATGCTGGGCTGTCGCCCCACGCGGTGGCCTTCCCGGTGGGTGCGGAGCGTGGGGCTGCTCTCCCTGTCTTTCCCCAGGAGCTGCTGTGGGGGTCCCGCTGGGGTGCAATGCTCTCAATGAGACCTGCAGGCCAAGCGCACCCCCAGCAGCAGGGGTCCCCCCAAAAGCCCTGAGCTGTTGGCGGTGGCAGTTTCCCAAACAGCTGCTTTGGGGGTCCTGAACCCTGCTGCTGGCGGGGGGGGGGGGGGGGGGGGG
>NW_010196512.1:9732-10566 GCF_000695765.1 Mesitornis unicolor
CCGTTTGGGGTGGGGGTTTTGGCTGCAGCAGGGGCTGTGTTTTTTTTTTTCCTGAGCAGGAACGCACCCCAAGCGCTGTGCCTGGTCCTGCATCTAATTCCCGTGAAAATTAAACTCGCAGAGGAGGAAGGTGAGATGGGGGGGCAGAGGGACTGGGTGTTTTATCACCATGGCAACAAAGACTTCCAGAGAAAGGTGCTGAGGTTGTGAAGTAGATCATTTACAGTTTACTTAATAAAAAAATTATCTATTTCCTGGAACAAGCTGTGTGCCTGCTCCTCCGTGTAAGAGATGAGCCAGGGGGGCTCGTGTTTTCATGCTGCCCCCAGACCCAGCTCCGTGCAGGGTTGTCCATCCCTGGCATGGGCACAGGTCAGAGCCGTCCTGTTGTGGGGGGGTTTACCGGTGTCGGGAAAGGACAAAATAAAACGTTTGCAAAGCAGGAAAAAAATCCTTTCTTCTGTTCCGATTTTAAAGGGGCAATGATGGAGCTTCACCCCTGTAACGAACCCACTGAGGGCGTTTTGATGGAAACCCGGGCACAGTCAGCGTCCCTGGGGGGGTTGAGAGGTGCGGATGTGGTGCTTGGGGCCACGGTTTAGTGATAGAGTTGGCGATGTGAGGTGTACGGACTGGATGATCTGAAGGGTCTTTTCGAACCCAAACGCTTCTGTGGTGAGGGTAACGCGGCGTCAGCGGGGGCACCGGGCTCCCCCAGAAACGGGGAAATTTGGGGAAATAATGGAGAAACTGAGGTCCTCGTTCATTCAGTGTCCTTGTACCCGAGGGGAGCGGAGCGGAGGGGAGCGGCGCTGCCCGCGCACCCCGCGCGCT
>NW_010196513.1:0-215 GCF_000695765.1 Mesitornis unicolor
CGCACGATGCGCTCTGCGATCAGCCCCCGGCACTTGGCGCACTTCTCCAGCGTGGCCTGCAATTTTGGGGAGGGTGACGCGTGCACCACAAGACGACAGCATCTCCTGCCACCCCCCCCGGGGGTGCTGGCTGTCCCCCAGGCAGGACGGGTACCTGGTAGCACGCGTCGCAGGGTGGGCGCCCCTCTTTTTGGTAGTAGTGCTGGCCAGCCAGG
>NW_010196514.1:0-240 GCF_000695765.1 Mesitornis unicolor
AGGGGTGCTGTGGGGTCTCATGGGGTGTCTGTTGACCCCACGGACAGCACAGGGACCCACAGGTATCCATGAATCCCCTTGGGTGTTCAGGAGCCCCATGAGTGCTCTCTTGTCCCGTAGGATGCCCCGGGGTCCTGTGGGATCCCTGCTGACCCCACAGATAGCCCAGTATCCCACTGGGCACCCAGCGTCCCCATGGGTGCCCACTGATCCCACGCCAGCTGGCCCACCCCAGCTCCT
>NW_010196514.1:379-675 GCF_000695765.1 Mesitornis unicolor
CGGGAAAAACTCCAACAAAATGTCCCCCTCCTGGGTGTGTGGGACATGGACCCCCATCCTACAGCCTGAGGGGATGGGGAAGGCGACCCCTGCCCCTTCCCAGTGAGGGCCCAGTATGGGCAGGCAGGGGGGCCTCCAGGGTTGGGCCTTCCTCCTCCTCTTCCTCCCAGGCCTGATGCAGGCCCGGAGGCCTGAGGACTCACGATGGGGGGTGTTTGGGCTGTGGGGGCCCTTCTGCCATGTTGGGGTGCGGGGAACAGGGCCGCCCTCCCTCCTCCCACACCTTTCTGGGCCGG
>NW_010196515.1:0-558 GCF_000695765.1 Mesitornis unicolor
CCTGTTCGGGGGGGGGCTCCTCCTGCGCCTGCGCAGCCCCGACCGCTTCGACGACCCCCGAGGGCCCCCCCTGCCCGTGCCCGCCGGGGACTGACACCCCAAAAAACACCCCCAAAATACCCCAAAACACCCCAAAATTGCCTCAAAATCCCCCTAAAGGGACCCAAAATGACCCAAATTACCCCAGAAACCACCCCAGAATGGCCCTAAACAGCCCAGAATGACCCAAAACCACCCTAAAAGGACCCAAAACAACCCCAAAGTGACCCAAAACCACCCCAAAATGACCCAAATCCAACCTAAAATGACCAAATCCCACCCAAAGTGACCCTAAACAGCCCAGAATGACCCAAAACCACCCCAAAGTGATCCAGAACCACCACCCATAATGACCCAAAACCACCCAAAATGGCCTAAAATGACCCCAAAATGACCCCAAAATGACCCAAAATCCACCCCAAGTGACCCTAAACAGCCCAGAATGACCCAAAACGACCCAAAAATGACCCAAAATAGCCCCCAAATCCTCCTAAAGGGACCCAAAATGACCCAAATTAC
>NW_010196516.1:0-13180 GCF_000695765.1 Mesitornis unicolor
AGAGGGCTTTTCCAACCAAGCGATTCTATGAATTAAAAAAAATCTCCAAAACTGCCCTGGTGGGTCCTGTGCTGCTCCTCCGAAATCTGAACGCTTTGCACGAGAAAGAGCAGATCCAGACTTCCAAGGCTGTGGCTCTCTCTTGCATTGGCCCGTCGAAAGTCCTAATGAAAACCAAGTCTTTTTTCTTGTACGCAGCCTCTACTGCGGAGCCTAAAAGTGAGGAGTTGACAACACGGAAAAGAAATCCTGACACACAGCGTATGTGGTGGGCAAGAAATTTGGCATCATCCCTGAGTCTGGCCTTTAAATGAGCAAAGTCGCTGCATTCCTGGTCGTGTTTGGACCGGGGATGAGCTGAATCATTTGTCCTGTGGGTCAGAGCCTGAAGTTGAGCAAGGGAGAGCCATGTGCAGCGCAGCATTTTGTACCAGGACTCGTCATTTGGAAATCATGCTAGGAACAAGTTTGGAGCACACTTTCCCAAGCAATAGCAATTACAATTAGTCATTAGCACCTATGCTGTTCGGCTGCTTTAATAGCTGCAGCATAGGACATATGTTAATGTTTAGTGGTGGTTGGTTTGCTTGTGTGTCTGTTAAATCAGAGCCTCATGGAAGAAAACCCCGCAGTTGCATCCAGCTCTCCCAAGGTTTGCACAGCTAAAGCTGAATATCCTAAAATGGCAGAGTTCTCTGCTTCGTAGGCTCCCGAGTGCTGTGGACTGCTCCCACGGGTAGGTTTTGGGTAATGAGATCAAGCTGAAGGCTGGAGGTGAAGTACACGATGCCCCTTTTGAGGACACATTGGGTTTTGCACGCTTTCTTCTCTCTGTTGCCAAGCTGGGAATGCTTTAAAGGCCTCTCGCTTTGAGAAACTGTAAATGAATAAGTAATTTTTAAGCTCTTCTGCTTGCTTAAACAAGAAAGGATTGGGAGAAGGGCAGTTGTTTAATTAAAGAGCTACTTGGGATTGGCCACAAAAGCCTGAACTCCAGCAGGAACTCTCCTAATTCACAGATTCCTTGGGAATTCAGTGACCTCGCGCTTGCTCCGATGGAGCTTGCTTGAGATATTTGGCTGCCTTTCTCGAGTGTTTTGGAGGGGAGAGCGGTGCAGAAGGCGCTGTGAGGCTCTCAGATGTAGCTTCACTCCGTATCATGTAAGAAAAATAACGCACAAAATGAACTTCTTGCTGCAGAGCGTGCCCGGAGTTACTGCACTCGGAGGTCGCAGTACATCACAGCTGGCTCTGCTATGGAAATCTTGAGTGCTGGCTCTTCGGGATGTCCCACTGCTTTCCTTGCCCCTCTTGAATGCATGAAACAAAGCAACCAGTGGCACACGATGAAATCTGTGTGAGGAGTAACTCGTCTGAAGGGTCGCATCATTTATTTGGGCTTTGCTTGTCAGCCCGGAGGGAAGTCAGAGCTCCCGGTGCTGAGCGGCGTTTCCTGGAGCCTTTCCTGCGGCGGCGACTGGGGAGGTCACGGGGCCGGCCGAGTTCCCTGGAAACGCGTGTTTACCCACCGCGGCCCCGTGTCTGTCTCTGCTGTAACTTCAGCCGTGGCAGTGGTTGGCTGTGGCGCCGCACACAGAGCATCGGGGTTTGAAACGGGAACATCCTCCTGAATACACAGAGCTGTGTGCAGGGAGGTTGCTGCCGTCTCCTCCTCCACCACGGGTAAGTAGAGACCACTGCTCCTTTCCACTGGCTCTACATGCAGAGTATTTTAGCAATTCAGCTATCCCAATGATTTAGGAAAAAAAAAATCAAAATAATGATCAGTTTTGGTGGATCACTCCAAAGTGGCAGAGCTGTGTTAGCGCTGCTGCAGTTTTATACAGTCACTTGGTGCCAGACACCTTTCATTTCTCTTCAGCCGACCAACAGGAGCTGCCCCTCGCACCGTCACGGCTGCGTCTCTGGAAGGAGGAGATGGGGTGAGCACCCTGCGTAGAGCTGTGGGGCAGGGTACGGGGTGTCCCAGCACCCACGTTGCTCCCATGGGAGCTGTAGAGAGGGCCCTTCACGCTCACCTCCTCCCAAAGGAGATGCTCCTGCGCTAGGTGACATCTTTCAAGCTTTTAATTAGCTGGGCTTTGTAATTAAAGCCCATCTCGGGCGTTTCGAAGCCTGCCACACGACGTGTCTCGTCCACCACTGCTTTTCATGGGACTTGTGGGGCTGCTCTCGGGCCGCGGCTGCACAATCTGGAGCTGTGAGAGAAAGCCCTCGGGGGCTGCTCCGTGGCCGGGGGCCAGCTTCTGCATGAACTGGGCTTATTTTTAAAGCCCATTTTCTCCAGTACACTTTTTTTTGGCCTGCAAAAGACCTTCTTCATTGAAAACGAAGAACGTAACACTCTCTCCTTTCACTTGGCCTTCTGGATAGGGGCCAGCAGTGCCCACAACAGCTGTACCACAGTTTAAACATTCAGTCTCTAATGGTTTGGGGAACATTAGGGTTTTTAAGGCTTCAACAGGTCTAGAGTAAATAGTGGTCAATAAAAAGTAGCTCTTCTTTGTATCCCCGCGCTCTCGGTGCTCCGCGCTAGAAGAAAGCATGCTTAGAATATAATCATTGCAAAAATTAATATCCATGAAAGGTCCTTTTCTTGAGAAGAATCATAGAAAAATCCTGGGTTTTGCTGAAAGAAGAGTTTGCAAGAGTTCAACTCGGAGCCTGCACGTAACGGCTGTTGGACGTGCTTGTGTTCAATGGCTGCTGTGTGGGAGGAGAGCACAAATTACAGAGAGATCACAGACAAGCTTCTCCGTTGTCTTTTCCCACCCACCCATCTCTATTAACGATGTGCGCAAGAGGTAATTAGGATTTTTGGTCTTCGGTCGTTGCCCTTGTCAGTGCTCAAACCCAGTGCTTAGACCTAGCGCTGCTGTGCTGATTTGAATGGATTGATGGTGGTGGTGCTGTCAAACCCGGGAGGAGTGCTCGTTTTGGGGGGTTTTGTAGACACAATCCACGTGGGGCTCCTCATCGCACAGGAAAGGCCATGGGCATCGCATGGGGTGAGTGTCTGCAGGCCCAGCAAGGGTTAAATTGCTCGGTTGACTGTGGACCTCATCCACAGCACCTCATGGCACCCTGCAGAAGTAGCTTGTAAGTCCTTACACCCTCATTAGCCCCTTCCCTACCGCTGTGGGGTGCCCCTGCGTTCCTAAACAGGGCATCAGGGCAGTGGGATGCAGGCACCTCCCCGGCGCCGCTGATGTGAGGAGATGAGAGAGACTCTGGAGAGGGGGAGCCTTCATAGGAAAAACAAGGCAAGCGCCAGCCTTGCAGGGCGTTCTTCTGAAAAATGGGATCACAGCAAAGCCTGCTGCCCTGGCGCTCCTCACGGGTTGCACTGCGGGGCTGGTTACGGCTGTCACCTTTTTGGCTGAGCGAGGCGGCTGGTCAGAGATGTGCGGTTGTACATCACCTTGCAGTGAAGCACCAATGAAGTCCTGCTGAGATGCGTTTCATTTTCAGCTGGGTTTCCAAAAGTAGCCGGATTTTGGAAGAGGCAAGAAGTAGCATTAAGAGTTCCGAGGTTACCCAGCCCAGCTACGGGGTTACTCCTGCGTGGCAACCAGAGCTTTGCCGTGCACTTGTTGATGTTACTCAGGGCCGTTTACGAGGGGTGCGGATCTTCGCCCCTGCTGGGAAGTTGCACAACTGCCCATCGGTGTTCCATTAACCGCTGTTGTGTAATCCCAAAGCCTTTCTGCTCTCATGGTTTCCTCTCGTAGCTCATTCAGAATGCCCTAGATGGCAGTTTTGGAGTAAACGCATTCAGGCTGCATGGTCTTGATTTTCTTCGCTTATAAACTCAAAACAAGGGTTGAAATGAAGTCCTATTGTCGTTTTTCCCTTTAAATCATCGCTGCCTAATGACAGGATTTAAGGACTTTTATCTAATGTCACAGTCCTCCTGGGAAAGCCTGTGCCTATAGTTGTGTTGTGGTTAAAATGCCAGTGAAATCTGTTACTCTATGTGTTTAATCTGTTACTAGAGATATGTATTAAATGCATATGGTGTGTATAAGTATTAAAGGCTTATGGTATCTATATAGATCTATATATCTACATATCTATATATATACTGACTCCACTGATCCCTCTTAATACATATCTATATATATAGCTATCTATATATATCTACATAGCTGTATATAGAGATATATATTCAGAGGGATCAGTGGAGTCAGTATAAACACACGTGTGGGTCCTGCAGTGCCCGGTCCTGTCCTTGCTGTGTGAGCTCTCCCTCATAACAAGTTGTGTCCGCAGCCGAATTTCAGGTCAGTGCGCGCACATCTGGGTCGTTAAGACAAGGGCAATGAAATCCAGGTGGAGGTTTGTCCCTTACATTAAACGTCTGTCCACAGTAATGGGGAAAATGCAACCAGAGGCCTAACGAAACAGGATTTCTGCTGGGACTGAGCAGCAGCCGGGGGCATTGCTTGTGCTGTTACAGGGAGGCTTTCGGTGCCTCTGATTTCCCTTCGTTTAATTTGCTCTCTTTGATTGCCATCGTATTTGAGTCGTTCTTCTGTTTGGGTTTTGGCTCCTTGCTCATCTTTATTTTAACCTGTGCTTTCTCGACTGCGTTACCTACAGCGAATTCTGCTGCCAATAGCGCAGATTGGATCCTGTGGATGAAGCTGCCACACATTGGATCCTGTGGATGAAGCTGCCACACCAGCTCCTCCAGCAGGACCGTGGCATTCGTGCGGTGACACCTTTAAATGTCCCTTGTCCAGGCTGACCCTGGGCCTTGAGGGTTTTCATTCCTCTTGGAGCGGTTTTTCCAGCTTATTTTCCACGTTATCACCCTGGTTTCCACGTGCCTGTCATTGCAGCAGCTACTGCCTGTCCTGCTGGAGGCAGCAAGGCCGGTTCGCCTGCTTTTCTTACCTTGCGGCTTTTCCAAATCTGATCTTAGCTTGCCATCACCTTGTTGTGAAATGGCCATTTCCACTTGAGGGTTGCTTTTATTCCAGTGCACACATGCATGCTGCATTTCCTGCCTGCTGGAAGTGCTGCTGGGAATCTCAGGTGCATTTTACTTTCTGTGGATGTTATAAATCCTATAATTTATTTGGCATCTTGGCTATAGCGTTCAGCAAATTGGACTTTTTAATGCCTAAACAGCATTTGGGTGTTACGGAAAAGGTGTGGCCATGCTTGTTTACTGTGTGTGTGGCATCCTTATTTTATTGTTCATTTTCACCATTGAAGCCCGTGGGAAGCAGACAGATAGCAAGTTTTGTAGTGAAGACTTTGTGGGGTTTTTTCTTCCTGGTGATGCTGCAAAAATGAGCTTACAACCTACTTACTGCTCCGTGGTCTGGCCGACGGGGATGTCTCTAGAACGGGCTGTCGTAATCCCAAATCCATGGTAGATGTTTCTTTCACCAGTTTACAATGAATAATCCTCTTCATTTCCTCGAATAGCAGCTGGTATTGCTACAACCTGTGCCTAAACCCAAACAGTTTATTCCGAAAGCCTTCTGGCCCCGCGAGCAAGGCGAATTTTCTCCCAGTGGGGATGCGCGGGCCGACTTTCACAAGCACGGAGCCACCCAAACCCTGATTTCTCCTTCCTCTCTTCCAGATGCAGCAGCTGTTTTATGAAAACTACGAGCAGAACAAGAAAGGCTACATCCGAGACCTGAGGAACAGCAAAATCCACAGAGCTATAACGCTGCACCCCAACAAGAACCCCCCGTACCAGTACAGGCTTCACAGCTACATGTTGAGCCGCAAGATAGCGGAGCTGCGCCACCGGACGGTGCAGCTGCACCGGGAAATCGTCCTGATGAGCAAGTACAGCAACACGGAGATCCGCAAAGACGACCTGCAGCTGGGGATGCCGCCCTCCTTCATGCGCTTCCAGCCCCGCCACCGGGAGGAAATCTTGGAGTGGGAGTTCCTGACGGGCAAGTATTTGTATTCGGGGGCCGACGGGCAGCCCCCGCGGAGAGGCATGGACTCCTCTCAGCGGGAGGCCTTGGACGACATCGTTATGCAGGTCATGGAAATGATCAACGCCAACGCGAAGACGCGGGGGAGGATCATCGACTTCAAGGAAATCCAGTACGGCTATCGCAGGGTAAACCCCATGTACGGGGCAGAGTACGTGCTCGACTTGCTGCTGCTGTACAAGAAGCACAAGGGGAAGAAGATGACGGTCCCCGTCAGGAGGCACGCGTACCTGCAGCAGACCTTCAGCAAGATCCAGGTCATGGAGCACGAGGAGATGGACGCCAAGGAGCTGGCCAGCAAAATCAACCAGGACTCGGGGTCCTTGTCCTTCCTCTCCAACTCGCTGAAGATGTTCGTTCCCTTCCAGCTCGGCCGATCCAAAGCGGAGAGGAAGGAGCTCAAGGACCAGAAGATCAACATCCTGATTCCCCTCTCCGGCCGCTTCGACATGTTCGCGAGGTTCATGGGGAACTTCGAGAAGACGTGCCTCATCCCGAACCAGAACGTCAAGCTGGTGGTGCTGCTTTTCAACTCCAACTCCAACCCCGACAAGGCCAAGCAGATCGAGCTGATGCGGGATTACCGCTCCAAGTACCCCAAGGCCGACATGCAGGTTTTACCGGTGTCGGGGGAGTTCTCCCGGGCGCTGGCTCTGGAGGTGGGCTCTTCTCAGTTCCAGAACGAATCTCTGCTTTTCTTCTGCGACGTCGACCTCGTGTTTACCACAGAATTCCTCCAGCGGTGCAGAGCCAACACGCGTTTGGGTCAGCAAGTCTACTTTCCCATCATCTTTAGCCAGTACGATCCAAAGATTGTTTATAGCGGAAAGGTTCCCAGTGACAATCATTTTGCCTTCACCCAGAAAACGGGCTTCTGGAGGAACTACGGCTTCGGCATCACCTGCATTTACAAAGGTGACCTGATCCGCGCCGGCGGCTTCGACGTCTCCATCCAAGGCTGGGGCCTCGAAGACGTGGACCTGTTTAACAAAGTCATTCAGGCCGGCCTAAAAACTTTCCGAAGCCAAGAGATTGGCGTGGTCCACGTGCACCACCCCGTTTTCTGTGACCCCAATCTCGATCCAAAACAGTACAAAATGTGCTTGGGCTCCAAAGCTTCCACGTATGGGTCCACGCAGCAGCTGGCCGAAATATGGTTTGAGAAAAATGACCCGAATTTTGGGAAGAGCAGCAATACAAACGGCTCAGTGAGGACAGCCTAATGTCCAGCTATGCTGGCAAAGACTTTTTTTTTAATTATCTAATTTATTTTTTGGGAAAACGTTTTTTGATAATTCACTTTTCAAAGACCACACAGGATATATTTTAGAAATCATCGTCGTTTTCTTACGAAGCGCTGCGTTTCGCGAAGAACGAGGCCGTTGTTGGGGTTTTCTTTTTGTTGTCGTCGTCGTCGCGTTGTTTTTTTGTTTTCCGGTTCTGAACGAAACTGTGATTATCGACATTTGCCTTCAAACCACCAGAACAAACCATCGTTGTGTACGAGTGACCGCGGCGGTCGGCGGAAACCTGACTTGAATTCGAGTTTCCTCGTGAACGAGAGATTTTCCTTTCCTACCTTTTCCTGCCGCCTTCGTTGCTGGGATTCCGTCAACCGGGACCCGCGGCAAAGCCGAGCGACAAAGCGGGGACCGAAGCGTTCGGTGGAGGCGGCCGCCGCGCAAAGGTTCTGCTTTTTGTGGTCGGGGGAGCCGGTGTTTGTTAAATCGCGCTAAAACCAAACGGATCAGAGCGGTGAATTGTGAGAGGGGGTTTTTATTTCCCAAATGGCCGATTAAGTTCGGTTTGAAAATACATTTCCACTTCTTCTGGCCGGGCGGCTCCGAGGGAGGGAAGAAAGGAAGCACAACCCAGTGGGTCCCTGTAGCAATGCTTTATCTTTTCCATGTGGTCCGTGTCCGGACGTGAACGTTTCAGGAGGACGGGAAACTCCGATTTCTCGCAGCGAAGCGACTCTGCACGAGGACCAATTGGAGATCCCCGAGGAGAACTCTGAATAACCTTAACTACCGGGCGTCCTGCACCTGAGTGCATCGGTTTTGTGCTGTTAATGGGAACAGTTACTGCATTTGGTTACTAGGTTTGTTTTGGGATTATATTTTTTTTTTTCCTGTATCGGATAGACCGTTAATTTATTTAATATCCATCGGTTTAGGTTCTTGCCCTTTCCTTGAATATCTGTTAGTCATTTTAATATTTTATATATATATATATGTGTGTGTAAATATATATATATATATTAGGAATGTATTGCATCTTCTCACTGGTAAGGTAGTGTACATCATACTTGCAGTAAATGATCTCCAAAGATGACTTTCTAAAATATTTTTTCATGGATCTTTTTTTTTTTCCTTGTCCCCAAATTTCCGTTCACGTTTTTTTTTTGGGACGACTTCAGCGAGCTTAGGACATTTTTGGGTTGGTTTTTTTTTTTATTGGTGTTCTGAGAGGAACTGGGGTCGGGGAGGCCGAATACGTGGAAAAATGTGATCCCTGCGCATGAACACCCAGCAAGGTAAGAGCAAACCCCCCAGATAAAGTGCCTTAAAGCCAGAAAGGGAACCCTCTGCCCTGGGCCGCAGTGCGTGGCCCCTGTCGTTGCAGCAGACGATCGATTGGGCCCGGCCTGTAAATATCTCAGCAGAACCAGAAGCTACAACCCAGCCACCCGTGTATTTTTCTGTGGTGTCCTCCAGCACCGTTTCGGAGCAGATAAAACCCCCGGTGCTGAAGGTGATGCCGTGCCCGAAGGGATCTCGCGGAGCAATCGCTGTTCAGTAGGAGACATCCCCATGTTTACACGCGTGTGGAAGCAAACTGCAGTAGCGTAGAGTCGATGTCTTACCATGCCCGTTGTTTTTTGGTGACAGGACGTAGGTACTTGGATGGATTCAGTGCATGGAAAAAAAGAAAATATCTTCTCTTTTTTTTTTTTTTCCTTTTCTGTTTTTTTTTTTAAAGACTTTGCTTCTAAGATGCAATAAAGATTTTTTTTTATTTGCAACCGGAGCCGCTCGTGTCGTCTGCCTCCGTCCGTGCCTTTCCGCCGAGGCAAAGCAGGTTTGGGAGGTAAGGATCCGCCAAGGGGTTTGCCCTCTGTGCTGTGCTTCAGCCCCAGATTACCCTAACGCCACGCACCTCGGCTCTGGGGGAAGGGGACACAAATCCCAAAGGGGTTTTGGACTCATGGAGAGGTCAAAAGTGCTTTTGCCACCTGAAAACATCCATCGCGGTGCATTTAAACTGCATGCGGTGACAGGGCTGGGTAATTGAGTTGTGTGTGGTCAAAACGCAGTGAAGGTAATTTCTACATCAAGCATTTATTCTTAATGGCGCTGCCAGCTTTGTCTCCCTCATTCAGCAGTGACGTGAGGCTTTTTTATGATAATTAAGGCCCAAAGCGAGAATTTTAGGGGTTACAGAAGGGTTTCTTCACACAAAGGAAAGGAAAAAAAATCCAAGTACTGTATTTGTGGCTGCAGAAAAGAGCTTGAAGAATATGAACCCTAAAGAACTGTACCCAAAAAACTGAGGGAAAATAAGCCCTGTGCTTATTCTGTGTTTAGGAACATTTATGGTTATGTAGCACTTCTTTTAGCCCATAGGGGCTGGTAAAAGCAGAACGTGTGTGAATTGAAAGTTCCATTCACTGAACAGCCCCCATCTGGTGCTGGGGTTTTCTGCTCAGTTGTGATCCAGGTCGCAGATCTGCCCGAGCAGCCTTCAAAGTGAATTTTACACCAAGCTCGCAGGCATCACTTGAGGCCCCCACGTCTTGTCTGGCCACATCTTTTATGGACTCGCAGCTTAAAAGCGATCAATTTTAAAGTTAAAGTTCAGCTCATAACCATCTATGGTTAAACTCTATCCTATAAAGCTCATTTTATACCAAAATTGGCCGTATTTGCTGCCCAGGCCGTGAGGAGGGGACCAGGGGAGGCCGGGGGCTGGCGAGTGCTGACCCAGCACTGGTGGATGGAGCGGGACCAGGGGGGGCTGCACAGCCCCAGAGCTGCCCAAACTTTTCATTGCAAATCGTTACCCTGAGCCGTTCCACGTGAACACTTCCTAAAAATACTCCTCGTGCGCAGCCAGAGCTTTTGGGAAAGCAAAACCTTTCCGAGGTGTTAGAGCTGGAGAGCGGCTCAGTGCTTCCCACTCCCCCCAGTTCCTCTGCTCTGCTTCGGGCCGTGGTGGTTTTGGGGCTGCGTTAGGACCTGGTTTAACCACAGGGGTCTGTGCCCAGCGCTGCTCTCCAGGGTGAGTTTTTGGAACAAACTCATGGGTTTTGGTGCCAGTTGGAGCTCCAGGGCTGTCTCCTCCATGGCCATGGGGAGCCTTGGCGCCGTCCTAGGCTCCTCGAGCTGCATCCCATGGGGTTTTCTGCCTCCTCCCCTTTACGGGATCTCACCTGGCTGCCGCTGCTTTTATTCCTCACTTTCCCAGGTGCACAAAACCCACTCGCGTCCTTTCCCGGCTCCAAACCTCATCTCCCAGCTCTCCTCCAGCCCAGGAGTCTCTGCCACCCTTTAAATCACGTTTATGAGCAGGGTAAAAAAAACTGCATTTAACATAAAAAAAAAATAACAGCCCGAATACTGGGCTGGCTGTATTGACTTTCACACTTTAATTCAATAAAATAACCTTGATTTTAATTGACCTGACTCAGCTCCAGCGTTTCCAGTGCCCTGGGCTCGAGTGTCTTGGAAATTAGGGGGGGGGTCCCAATCGTGCAGCTGGGGGTGCAGGGAAGACTTTGCCCGGGTCTTTTGGTTTCTTTAGAAAAGGAAGACAGAAAAATTATTGACACCTTTGTGCTTTATTGACTTGTCAGGAAGAGGGCTCAGAGGAAGGGCACAGTTTAAAGTAAAGCTGCAGTAAAACAAACGTCCAAGTCAAATGCGCTGGCACGGGACAGACCAAGGCCGTTCGCTTGGCTCTGCAGGGAGCGTTTTTGGGCCTGGGGAGCCCCAGTTGCCACAGAGGTGCAGCCTCACGGGGTGGGGATGTGCCCTGGCCCCCTGCCCCCTGCCCCAAAAAATCACACCTGGGTGATTCCCCTGGTGCTGAGCACCTGCCCCGGGCAGGCTCAGCCCCCAGCACCATCCCTGGCCCTATCCCCATCCTCATCCCCACCTTCATCATCTTCGTTCCCTCTAAGCCTCAGTGGGAAGGGCTTATTTTTGGTTGCGTTTTTTTTAATTATTCATTTTTTTTTAAATTCTCTTTTCCTGGGTTCAGCTGAAGCTCTCAGTGATTTTTGGGGCAAAGCTGTGCTGGTTTTTCACCCTGCTAAGGTGGTTGTTTTTTTTTTCCACCGCCCCGCAGGCCGTGGTGACTGCGCGGAGCCAACTGACGGCTGCTGCCTCCCCCAGCATCAGAAGCAGGGACAGAGCTGGGCGCTGTTTGCTCAAGAAAACCAAATTTATTGTATTTTATCTTCTAAATTCAGCATAATTTGTCACAGGGGGCCCTGCTTGGTGCAGCCATACAGGATTGACAGCACAGTGCAAATCAAAGGGAACCCCCCCCCTTCCGCTCCCTTTTCCCGAGGTCAGAGCAACAAGTCCCCGGAGGGAGGTTTATTGGGGCCGGAAGATTGCAGGGAAGTGTTTAATAGCACGGAAACAGCCCCCAGTTGCCACCGGGGCAATAAGGAGACCCGGGGGTGACAGCGTGTGGGGTTGGGACCTCCCGATCCCGTGCCTGGGGTGGGGGCTCAGCCTCGGAGCTGGGATCCCCCTCAGTGCCCGCTGGTGGGGGAGGCTTCAACCCTGCAAAGCGCCTTCCTCCGACCTCTCTAAAAGACATTGTCAAAGAAAAGAAGAGACAAATAAATAAACAGGAAGTAAATTGTAGAGGGGAGCCTCCAACGTTCAGTATTTGTCACTGGGAGCAGGGCCTTAATGCTCCTTTCAGTCCATGCGTCCCCACAGAGTCCCAGTATGGGGGTGACCGGGGGCAGCCGATTTGGCTGGGAGGGCACAGCAGAGCCAGGGCCTCCTCCTGCCACCGGTGATCCAAAAACCAGGCCCCGGTGCTGGTTACACCACCAAAGGGGGCCGGTGCCGCCCATCCCGGGGCCGGGGTAAGGCGAGGACAGGCGGACAGCCCGAAATAGCCACCATATTTCCTGTGCTTCAACGTTTGCTTAAAGAAAACTAATTTCCTCTGTCTTGGCGGTAGCAGAATACAAAGCAGCCGGCGCTGCCCCTTTCCCCACGTCCCTTAAAGAAATAATTATAACCAAAAGAATTCACCTTTTTTCCTTACACTGAAACTGAGTCAATGGGGGGAGCATCCAGCTGGTGTGTAAATGCCCACCTGTGCCCATGGTTGTCCCTGGGACACAAGAATTGGGGTTGCTCTAACACATTAAATTACTGTTATTTTTTGAAGGGATATTAAGTCCTGGTTTTAGGTTCTAATCCTGCTGTGAATTTAGAAGTTGTGATTGGATTTGCTGCCCTTCCTATCCCGCTGGTGCCCACCAATGTGTCCCCAGAGCATCCTGACTCCTGCAGAGCTGCTGCTTTCGGTACCGGGGAGCCGCAGCCCCAGGGATGCTGCAGGACTGGGACCAGATGATGACCAGGGCATCCAAGGCACCTATTTTTTTGCCCTAGCTCCTGCATTTTTGGGGCTTTTCCTGCCTTTGGCTTTGACGCCATCCCTTTCCCCAGGGATGGATGATGGGGATGGACAACCACCTCCCCTTCCAGCCACACCTGCTCTCAGGCCCACCAGGAGCAGAACATGGGAGGGTTGGGAATGAGCACTCAAATCCCCAGTAAACTGTAACCTGGTAGGGGCGTTTTGGATTTAATTTTTAATTTCTTGTTTATTTTAGCCCCTGGGGATTTACTCCTGCAGCACAGGCACTGCTCACTCAATGGAGCCTTGTGCTAACGAGGTTTCAGGTTTGCTGAAGGTGGAGGATTTGGTCCTGATTCCAGGGTAGCAGCATTCAGGCTCAGTCACTTTTTGGGAACTGACCCCCCTGATAGTGGGAGGTTTTGGGACACTCGCTCCCATCCCTAAAGCAGGGACCTCTCATGTTCCTGTGGCTGCCACCTTCCCGCTGCAGCGCTCGCAGTCAAATCCTGGCCCTTTTTGTGGCAAGAACTCGGCCGGTGCCCGTCCAATTCAGGCTGAGCTCACCAGAAGGA
>NW_010196517.1:0-9340 GCF_000695765.1 Mesitornis unicolor
GTCACGTCCCAAACCCCAGTGAAAAGGGACAAAAAATGCTTCAGTGAATTAGGATCCTGCCTCCCTCCAGCACTGGCAGTTGGCTTTGGCTCCTGGGGGGATTCTGCCCCCCACACCAGCTCTGAAAATCCTCTTAGGTGTGGAGGGTAGCCTCATCCCAAACACTTTCCTGGGAAGCCCTTGTTTCCAGGATGGTTTCCTTGATCATCTTTGTAGCCCTACGCTGGACTCTCTCCAGCAGTTCCCTGTCCTTCTTGAACTGAGGGGCCCAGAACTGGACACAATATTCCAGATGCGGTCTCTCCTCTTAGGTGTGGAGGGTAGCCTCATCCCAAACACTTTCCTGGGAAGCCCTTGTTTCCAGGATGGTTTTAATTAAACCAAAAAGGAATGCTGCCTTTCGGTGGGTGGCTTTTAGACCCTTCGTGGCACCTGGGGGTGTCAACACCAGCCCTGCTTTACCTGATGGGGTTCATGGGGCTGCTTTTAGGGGCATGAAAGTGGAGTGGGCAACTGGAACCCCTTATTATTGACTGAATTGGGGGGAGATGAGAGCCTGTCCACCTGTGTGACTCCCCGCCAGATCTACCCACATTCTGCTGCTCAGGCTGGCTTCGAGGACCACCCAAAATCCCACGGCTTTTAGCTCACGCTGCTAGCACTTGTGGGACATGGTGACGCTCAGCTCTGCAGGGACATGTCTCTGGGGACATTCCATCACAATCCCTGGAGTCCCATGTCCCCTTCTTTTGCATCCCTCCATGGAAAACGGTGCCCGTGTCTGTGCTGAGGTGATGGGACAGCCAGGTTTGAGGCCTTTCCCTGGAGATTGGATCTTTTTTCCCTCAGCTCTTTGCATGCAGGGAGTGGTTATCTCTGCACCTCCATTGTTCCCTTCTTAATCTGGGGACAAACTCCATCCTCACCTGCTTTCACCTCTGATTAACAGGTACCTTGAACCTCTAATGACGCAGGGCAATCCATCAACCCAAACTCCGTCTCCTTGCCAGAGGGAAGATGGAGGTGAAGGGTGGGATGAGGAGGAAGGGTTCCTACTAATTTGGGCATCACTTACCCGGTTTAACGTGTCCAGTTCTGTCATCTCAAGCTCTCCTCCATCCACAGGTCCAGCCTGGGTCAGACAGAGGACCAGCATCTTCTCCAACCCACCGTAGAAAGAAACATCACCAGGAGAAGGTCTCACCAGCTCCAGCACCGCAGAAAGTGCTCAGTGTTGGAGACTGAGCAGAAATTTTCTCCCCAAAAAGGCAGAGACCAGCAGTTATCACCACTGTGAAGTGGCTGCTCCTGGGGTTCAAGGCATGGGGAAGCCCAGCTTTGTTGCAGGAGTGGAGCTGCAAAGAGAAAGATGGAGTTTGGGGATTTACTTCTCCATCAGAAGAAGTTCCCAAGGTCTGACGGTGCAGTGGGGCAAGTGGGATGCAGAGCCCACTGTGCTTAAAGGATCAGCTGCCACCAGCTCAGAGGGAGGTGCCCCCAAAACCACTGCCAGAAAGAAAACCTGTGTGGCTCAGAAATACAGAGTTTAAGGTACAGTTTAGAGCTTTATTTTAAGCATCAAGAGATGATATTTTGATGTCAAGGGACTGTCACCAGTGTTGGGGACAAGCAACAAAAGGGAGACACCCAAGAGTAAATCCCCATGGGGATATGATTCCTGATAACAGATCTCATGGGAGAATAAACAAAGGAAAGACATTAGAAATGCAGGATGTGATTTTTAATGAGGAGCGTCATTAATTGTTGGAGCAACTCCCCTCTTCCATGCAGGAGGAAGAGCCACAGGTGGTTCCTCTGGTTCCTCTAGCCCATTTTGAGGCTGGGTACAGGTTTTCTTGGCTAGGAGATGCCACCACGTCGAAAGTCGGCACCAGACCGGTGTCGGTTGAAGGGAGGTGTGTTTCTGGCAGGACCTTCCCCTATAGGAATGAGGGGGCTGGGAGCGTCCCCCTCTTTGGAAGTGGACCTGGACCCCAGCTGCCACGGCTGCTCTGCTGACTCATTTTAAAACCAGCAACAAAAGCAATCGGCCAGGGGGGTGATAAAAGCTCCCTTGGCTTATCAGTACCCCCATTTCCAGTAATGAAATCCCGGCAAGCTATCTGGGGAGTAATTGGAGGGTTTAATTGAGGAAGATCATTAGGTGAAAGATGAAGATAGGGGAGCTGGGGTCCCTTACTTCTTGTAAGTAACTGGGGCTTTCATGATGGTGACTGATGAATTTGTTTATAAGGGGCAATGGGGAAGAGAAGGAGGTGAAGAGCTGAGATTCTCCCAGATCTTTGGTGTCCAGGCTGTACCTGATGCAGACTGGCAGCTGTGTCCCCAGGGGAGGCAAACAGCACTTGATAAAGGCATCTCAGGGAGACCTTCCACCACCAAGGGGCTGTTTCACCTCAGTAATGTTAATATTAATCTGCTTATCTGCCCTGGGGCTATAAAACCCTCATCTCCAAAAGGAAAAAAAAAATTCCCACTGTTCTTTCTTTGTATCTGCACTTGCTTATTGCGGGCCTTATCAGCAAACATAGCCAGCCACAGGGCAAGAGAGTCACGCAATGGCTCCAGCAAATGAGGCTTCTGGACCTACACCAGCATTGGCATCACGTGTTTCCACTGTGGCTGGAGTCACTGGGCCAAGTCCATGAGAGCTCCTCCACCCCATGGATGCTGCCAAGTCCCTGGTGGTCCCAGTGCTCTTCTGAATCACTGAGTTAAACACTGAGAGACCCCAGCCTACGGAAAGATGGTTCATCACTCTGTTGCCTTGACCTGTGACCCTTGTTGTAGGGAGCGAAGATGTTATTTGGCTGATGGAGCTCATGGGTCATCCTAACCCATTCTTCCACTTTTCTTTCATGGTCTCTGATAGCCTGCAGCTCAAGCCGTGGTATGGACCTACTGTTCCTCACTCTTGCTTGTAACACAAAATTGGGATTATGGCATTAAGAGGTGAAGACAAAGCTGGTGTGACATGAAGTAAAGCTGCTTGGGCTGGTTCAGTGAATTCATGTGGGTCTGAGGCTGTATCGTTTCAGTATTTCATCACAAACTGATGGCCAGGCAGGACCTGGACATACCAAGATGAAGAGTTGCTCCTTTTCATTCGGGCTTGTTTAGCGGGTCTGAACACCTCCCTGCTCTAGCTGGAATCTCCCTGAAGTCTTGGGCAATCAACTTCCCCATTTTCTTCCTTAACATGCTCTTTAGTTTCTGTCTCTTCTTGGAAGTTTTGTGCAATGCATGATGAGTGATCGGTATTCGGACCTGAAAGGAGCTCCCATTGGTCAGGGTCTGGGACTATGGCTGAGCAGATGCCACCCATGGGAACAGATTCAAGAGCAGAGCTTATTGCATTGGATGGTTATACTTGTTCCTGTAGTGATGCTTGCCAGCTACTGGGTTGGCTGGGATGGGTTGCGTGCAAGTTGAAGAAAAGGAGACATCGGGTTCTACTGGCATGGGTTGACTTGCAGCCAATGTAAACTCTTGGCTTTGAGTTGGACAAAATCCTGCTCTCCTTCTCTGCCCTGTTGTGAATACACCCTTGCTCCAGTCCAGAAGACCAGCAGCCTGAATTTCTCAATAGCAAGGGGCAAAGGTGTCCTTCCATGTGTCCCTCAAGGCCAGCAGTGGCTGTGGTGAATGAGGCTTAAGGTGGCTGAAGTCCTCCAACACACTGGTCCCTCCAGGGAGGCTTTTCTCCAGCTCGGTTCATTTGAAGTGAAAATTCTCATTTTTCTGAAAAAAAGTAATCTGAGCAGCAGGAGAACCCCTGGTGCAAGGTTGTCGGATAGATTCTCAAAGAGACACTAAAGAACACACCCCAGCAGTGTTCAGATGGTCTGTGCTTGGGTTCATTTCCTTCCCTTTAGCAAAAGACAGCTTGCACACACTTTGTGGTACTAAGACTAGATGTGATGGAATACACAACATTAGAAATGCTGGAAAATGAAAAAGGCAAGGAATGCTACAAAGTGAGATAGGAAGGAGTTTCAATGTCTTCAGTTTATTAAAACAGCCCATAAAGTTGTACCAGACCCAGCTTTGCTGCCAGGATGCACAGGTCTTTGTCCTCCGGCAATGTCTGGGCAATGCACAAGCCCACTGCTCAGTTCATGCTCTTCATGGGGATGCGCTGCTTGACCTGGAAGTGCTCACATCTTTTGTGCTTCAAGGACAGCCCATAGCGTGGCGTCATGTCCACCTTCTTGCCATCGCAGACACTGAACTCCAGCTGCTGGAGCAAGGTGGACAGGAAAAGGAAGATCTGCCACCTGGCAATGGGTTCCCCAATGCATCTCCTTTTCCCTAAGCCGAAAGCCAGCACCTTCTCCGCATCCACTCTGTTCACTTCAGTCCCTTCAGCATTGAGGAAGCGCCCAGGGTTGAAGGTCAGTGGATCCTTCCAAAGTTTCCTGAAAGGGAAAACATCAGATGCTGAGATGGTGTCTCCTGGCCACAGATGTAGGGGGGGACACTGGAAGGTGGGAGATGTCAGTAAGCATATCCCTGAAATTAGTAGATACTTCACTTGCTCCCTTTTAGAGCAGGTTGACCCCATGTCTGCCCAGGAAGATAACTGTGCAGGAAGGGGCCTGCATGTCAGTGCAGGAGGCTTTCTGCTCCAGAAGGTACTTACTCATCATGATTCACTTGCCACTGATTGACAAACACGCAGCGGTCCTTTGGGATGTAGTAGCCTTTCAGCACTGTGTCCCTGGTTGTGCTGGAGAGAGGAAAGACTCAGACTTTGAGAAGCAAAATGGTTTTTCTGCATCCTCAGGGTACTGTTAGTTTGCTTCTGATGCTGCCGAAATAAGAATGTGGCCCAAAGAGATGGTTTTATCAGGGGCAGTTGCATTGTCCATGAGCTGGATTGGGCAGCCCCTACCTGAGCTGGGTGGAGCATCTTGAGTGAAATCAGAAGGAGATAACAATTGCTCTTTGGGAACTCCCACATCACCCTGAACAAGAGCTTTGAGCTCCTGATGTCCATGGTGAAGCCATCACTCTGCAAGCTGACAATAATCTCCCTGCCTCTCACTACCCCGCTGCCAGCGTGGCTGTAACAAGGTGCCTCAGGTCCACCTTGTCCGTCCACCTCCTTTGCAACCTCAGCACTTGCCTGTGTGGGATGGTGAAGGGCAGGAAGGAGGAGTGCCTGAACATCTCCAGGATAAAGGCTTCTGTGTAGGGCAGCATGCCTCGGTCCGACAGCCTCGGTCTCCTCTCCTGGCCGATGGTCTGGTCTGCGGGAGGTCAAGTGGAGGGAGTGGGCTGGGGTTAGACTTCCCCAGACAGGTTTTGGCCCCCAAGGAAGCAGGTTAATGGACTCACCTAGTTCTTCCTGGATCTTCTTCTGGATTTTGGGGTGTGTCACGAGATACATGAGGCTCCAGGACAGGCCATTTGTCACAGTGTCAAAGCCTGGTCAAAGAGGAGAGCATGTAGATGAGGTCTGTAAAACACACAGGGCACGTGCCTCGGCTTGGTGCCTAGCCACCACATGGAGCCGTCCTGGATGGCTGAGAAGGCAGAGGACATCCTGGGCACACAGTAAGGCTCGGGTTTCTATCCTATCTGAGAAAACCTTGCTAGAATATTCTGCTCTCATTCGTCCTGATTCACCCTTGGGTGATATCAGGTCCATACAACTTCTCTGGAATAGGAGGAGTTTCCACAGAGTAACTCAAAGATGAATCAGTCAATAGACATCTCCCTCAACCAGGAAAAGCCACCCTGGCTTCTGAAGCTTGGCTGAGCTATAATCCATGCCCTTCGCTTTTCCTCAGAGCCTCTTTCCAGAGCTAATAACCCATGCTAGTCTCTATGGGTCTCCTTGGAAGGGCCAGGAAGACCAGTGAGCAGGAGAGCGAATGCTTAGACCCAAACTGGCTGCATAGTGCTTGACAAAGATGGGTCAGACAGAGAGGTACAACAAGGAGCCTGAGAAAACCTGCAGTAGCTGAGGGACCACAATACCTGCTCCAAAGAGGTCATTGACGATGTTGATGATCTTCTCCTTAGGAATCTCCGTGGCAGCACTTGCTTCCACTTTTTCCTCCAGGCACTGCTCGATGAGGGAGTCAGTGACGTCTCGGATGTTGTTCTGAGAAGAAGAAGACAAGTCATGGCAGCAGGACCATTAGAGGAATGGGCGTTACTGAGCAATAACCTGATGTGTGCCCAGGATGTTTCCTGCAAGGTCTTACCTTGTCGTAGGTCTCATAGTGCTCTTTGACCATTTTCTGCAGGAAATGGACGAATCGCTGGTTGAATTCTTTAAATAAAGTCATGGCGCGGCTGGGGAGATACTGGAGCACGGGAATGAAGTCAGCGGGGTTGCCAGAAGCAGCCACGTTATTGAACTGTTCCGTTTCGTTCACTATATTGAGCAGCTCTTGGTCATTGTGGTCATAACGCTTGCCAAAGCAGATGGCACAGATGACGTTGGCCACAGAGACCACCAGGTACCGGTAAGGGTCAAAGCTCTTCTCCTCCTCCATCAGCTGCAGGAACTTGGTGACCAGGTAGTCGGCCTCCTTGGAGACGTGCTCCTCCAGGAGGCAGATGGAAGAGGAGGTGGGACTGGGGGCAATGGAGAAGGTCTTCAGGGCATTCTGGGCCAGCTTTCTGCGAGCTTTCCACACCTCTCCAGAGTCAGGGCTGAATGCCAGGCTCTGGCCATCCACAACAAAGCGGAAGCTATAAAGGTCAGGGCGCCCCATGAAGTCTTCTCCTTGCTTCACCAAGGCTTGCCTGATGGTGTCCAGCCCACTCAGCACCAGGACAGGCCGGGTGCCAATCCTGACCTCCATCACATCCCCGTACTTCTGGCTCAGCCTGGTCAAGGCCAGGTGTGTGTCCTTCCTCAGCTCCAGCAAGTTGCCCAGGATGGGGTAGCCTCTGGGTCCTGGGGGGCTCTTCAGCCCCTGGGGCACGTGCTGCCTCAGGGACTGGATGAGCAGGAAGACCAGGCAGAAGACGGCAGCTGCCAGGAGGACCTCGGTGGCCGAGACAACACCTTGGCTTCCCAGCAGGGGCATTGCAGCACTCATCGCTGCCGGCATGTAGAAACCCTAAAGGAGTCAACCAGAAGTGTGGTGAAGAGCCAGGATTAGCAAAAGACTGAGTCCCACAGATGTTCTTGATGGTGAGAAAGGGCACCACCAGTTCAGGATAACAGACCTGCCTGTGCAGCACTTTGGGGCTTTGAAGGGACAAAAGTTGGAGACATTTAAAGACTCCAAACACAGCCATTGCTTAAGGGGAACCTCAACCCCCCTGAAGCCTCTAAGGGCACCCCTTCCCCTGCAGCAGACCCCAGGGAGACGGTCCATTTGTAACAAGGTGCAGAAAATTGCAGCTCAAAAAAGTGCAGGGAGACAGGAGGGGAGGAGCAGCAACTCTTCAACAGAGCTATCCCTATCTTCACCTAATCTGGGAGGATTTATAGCCAGGAGTCTGGATCTGCTGTGTGGGCAGAGGAGGAAGGGGAGACCCTGGTGCATAAATGTCTCCTTTAAACTCAAATATGACCTTACTGGTCCTATATCCATGTTCAAAACCACACACACATTGTCTCCTACCTGCAGGTTCTTGTGATAGACAAGGCTGGAGTTACTGCCCCTGATTCCCAGCCAAGATAGGCAGGGGGTGTCTGGCTGGGGAGCAGAGGAGATCCTCTTCTGCTGCCTGGACCTTCTTCTGCCTTCTGGAAGGCCACTGCTTTATATATGCTCCTCTCATCACATGGCCAAGTGCTTATCTCTTGTGGGGGGGGTCATGGAACCAAAATCCTGGGGAATAGCTACCCATTAACAAATGGAGCTGAGCTCAGCTGGAGCCAGCCCAAGAAGCGAGGGCAGATATTTCCTCAGCTGCAACAGGAGATGAACATTGACTTCTCCTGCCCAGGACACGTGCCTGCCCCAGAGCCCAGGACAGAGAGGCAGAAGGGGGTCCCTAAGCCCTGCCCTGGGGAGGATGCTCTCAGCATCACCGCCTTATGCAATGTAGGTGCCAGCATTTCCCAAAAAACCCTTCCTTGGGCTGACCAGCCCCAGCACACAGAGAAGGCTGTCATCTCCGTGGCCACTTCGGAGGCACCAGCAGTGAGGGATTGTCTTTGCAGCAAGACATCCACGGCTGCAGCCCTCTCCATCCCCAGGGACTCACCGGGCAGATCTCTGTACCCCAGGAGCAGTGGTGACAGGACCTTCTGGCCCGGTGGCAGAGCCAGGCTCAGGTTAACGATTGCCCAGGTTTGCGTGAGAAGGCGGCTGGCTCGCTTCCCCCGGCTCCTCCGTGGCAAACAAGCGGCCAGGGAGAGGAGTGGCGGGGCAGAGGGGAGGAGGTGAGCCAGAGAGATAGGAGAGGTGAAAGAGGCAGAGCAAGTTCATCTCTCCGAAAAAACACAGCAGGAGATGTGGGAATGAGCTGGGGCAAAAAAAGCAGGGGTTTGGGCTGGAGAAGCAGGAAAGAGCCAGAGCTTTCGGGTTTGGCCCTAAGTTTTGTTCAAATCTTTGAAAATAGAGTGGGAATTTGGCCTGGGGAAAAGCTGAGCTAATATGTAATAAAGGCTTTCAACATCAGGTCTAATCGGGCTCATTAATAGCAATGACGCCATTCATTAACGTTTGGCAAGGACAGTTACAAAACCCTAGCTGCTAATGTTCATTCTGATAATTGTCAGGCACCTCGCAGACCGACTGGCCCCGGTGATGCCTCCCAGCAAGGAAGACACTTGGGAGCATTTCTGGGGGGGAGGCAGGCTGGGGTCCGGTCAGTGTCTCCCATCTCGTTGGCTCTACTCTGCTGCACTGCAGGAGAGCATGAGTGAGTGTCTGCTCTGTGCATGCAACACATGTGTGTGGCAACACACCTGTAGAGGTGTCCATATGCACATGCCACAGCCTCATGCGTGAGGACGTCTCTGCCTGGGGTTTATGGGCATGGCGATGTGTCCTGCATGAGGCAGGTGGCCGGCGTGGGCTGGGTAGCCCGGCAGTCACCCTCCCAAGCCACGGCGAGAGACAGCAGAAGGGGGAGAATTAGCATGGCTGGGACCGTCAGAGGAGCCTGGGGGCACTGGTCAGTGTCCCCTGGACCCCAAAAGGGACATTTGGGGTGACACAACTGAGCCACTCCATTTTGCATGGTTGGAAACTGCTATCTTCCTCCCACCTCATGACTGTAGAGGAGGACACAAGTGGCAGAGGGGGCTGCTGTCCTCTTGCAGGTGATGCCAGCAGCCCGTGGCAGAGGGGGTGCAGTCCTGTTACCCCCAGGGAGCCCTCCCATCCCCAGCCAGCCC
>NW_010196518.1:0-2100 GCF_000695765.1 Mesitornis unicolor
AGGCAAAACTTGTAGTGGTGTGGCTCTCGATCCTTCTCTTAAGTGTAGTTTCATTAATGGAAACTTCATTCTTTTCTTTTTAACCACACCCACTAAACTTGTTTGAGAGCTGATTCCTTGAAGTTCTGGGCTGTTTTTTTGTTTCATTCCTGGCTCTAAGCATGCATATGGAAACTGCTGGTGTTGTTTTGAACTTGTACAGTGAGGGGCTTTCCCCAAACCAAATGGTTGCTCAGAATGGTCTTTTGTTTGCTTGTGTGGTTAATTTTGTATTGATACTTTTGGTTCCTGTCTCTTTGCCCAAGTGCTTCTGCAAGACATAATATGAGCCTCAACTAATCATGGTGGAAGAGAAAAGGAGAGGACTTCATTAATCCTCATATTGCAGCCAGCTGGCTCAGTAGGGAGTTTGTTACTACTGGAGCTGTTTAGCTTCTACCTGCAGATGTATTTAGGAGACTAAGGGAGCAGGGAAGCTTGCTTGGTAAAGGCTAAGCCACAAGTAAGTATTCAACACGTGATGTTAAATAACCACATGTTCCACAAAATTTCCTGCTTAGGTCACAGCAGCTGATTAAATTGGGATTTTGCTTTACATAGATTCTGATTCAGTTTAATCTGAACACTTCTGTTTTGCTCATCAGAAAAAAGCAATATGTGCCATGTCCACTGTTTTCTGGACTGTGGATCTGAGGAACAGAAAGCTCCTTACCTGTGTACATGTTCTAGGTGTTTCTGCAAGGTGCAGTATTGATCTATGGCAGCATTTGAAATAAAACATTTTTCTATTTTGTTCTTTTTTTTTTTCCATTTATTCCCTCCAGTCATCTTACAAATACATGAAGACCAAAATCTCCTTTGAGTGTGAAAAGAGCAAATGTTCCTAAACAAATATGTGTGCCACATTTCACCTGCCTTATATCAAGGCTGATGTGGAGGTAGAGAATAGAAGGGGGTAATTAATAGACTTCCACTGGCCTAGAGGTTCATGAATGGTAAGTTAGATGCCAAGATAATAACATTATTAGAAGGCAGCAAACTGAAACAGTTATTTCCCGTACATAGTATGTTCAGTTACTATGATCTGATCTGTGCTACAAGGTTTCAAGGCAGAAGCTCTTCACCCTGATGATCTTTATTGCATATGAAGCAGTGTTCCTTCATATATTCTTCTGTAATTCTTCTCAGCTTCTGCTCTAGTTGCAGAAATCATGGGAAAATTTGCAATGGAAGGAAGAGATGAAAGTTATCTGGCCCAACCCCATGCTGAAAGCAGGGCTAACATGGAAGTTAGAGCAGGTTGTGCAGGGTCTGGTCCATTCAAGTTCTGAAAAACTCCAGACGCAGAGATTTTATTACCCTGTGAGCAACCTGTTGCTGTGCTTTAGCCCTCTCATGGCAAAAATTTCTCATGTCCAATTGAAGTTGTCATAGAATCACAGAATCTCAGAATGGCTTGGGTAGGAAAGGACCTTAAAGATCATCTAGTTCCACTCCCTCTGCCATGGGCAGGGACCCCTCCCACCAGACCAGTTTGCCCAAAGCCCTGTCCAACCTGGCTTTGGACACTTCCAGGGAGGGGGCATCCACAACTTCCCTGGGCAACCTGTGCCAATGTCTCACCACCCTCACAGTAAAGAATTTCACCCTTATATCCAGTCTAAATCTACCCTCTTCTAGTTTAAAGCCATTCCCCTTTGTCCTATCACTACCATCCCTTGTAAAAAGTCCCTCCCCAGCTTTCCTGTAAGCTATCTTCAGAAACCTGAAGGCAGCAGTAAGGTCTCCCTGAGCCATTTTCCCTGTTGCAACCTCTAGCTGCCTCCTCACCTTCATTCTATGGGCACCTCTGGGAAATGGTTAGCCCTGTCTTCACTGTTGTCTGCATTTAGGCAGAGGAAGACTGCAGTTAGGTTTCCCAGCTCTCTCTGGCTGAAAAAAACTGAACGCCTTCAGCCTTTTATTGTACACCATGTGCTCTGGGCCCCTAACTGTCCTGATGGCCTTTCCAAGTCTCCTCCAGTCTGTGATGTTCCCCTGTTGTCTGAGGTACACAACTTCACCAGACACCTGCCACTTATCTCTCGGGGTTTGAGCTGG
>NW_010196519.1:0-310 GCF_000695765.1 Mesitornis unicolor
GGGAGGGAGTCACCACGGGATTCGTAGGGGGGTCAAGAGGGTTCAGGTCTCCCATCCAGGCGCTGACCGGGGTGGACCCTGCTTAGCTTCGCGGTGGGGGGAGGAGCTGTGCTGGGTACCCCCCTGTCTTTAGGGATTGGGGGGGGTTTGTGCCCCAAAAGGGGAGTAGGGACCCCCCCAAATGAATAGGGACCCCTAAAAGGGGATAGGGACCCCCACAAAATGGATTAGGGACCCCCAAAAAGGAATAGAGACACCCCAAGATGGAACAGGGATCTCTAAAAGGGAATAGGGACCCCACAGAAGGGGA
>NW_010196519.1:353-758 GCF_000695765.1 Mesitornis unicolor
GACCCCTCAGAAGGGGATAGGGACCCCCCAAAATGGATTAGGGACCCCCAAAAGGGAATAGAGACACCCCAAGATGGAATAGGGATCCCTAAAAGGGAATAGGGACCCCCCAAAAGGGAATAGGGACTCCCCAAAATGGAATAGGGATCCCTAAATGGGGATAGGAACCCTCCAAAAGGGAATAGGGACCCCAAAAAGGGAATAGAGACACCCCAAGATGGAATAGGGATCTCTAAAAGGGAATAGGGACCCCACAGAAGGGTATAGGGACCTCCCAAAATGGAATAGGGATTCCTAAATGGGGATAGGGACCCCCCTCAAATGAATAGGGACACCCCAAGAGAGAATAGGGACCCCTAAGAGAGAATAGAAACCCTTCCAAAATGGAATAGGGACCCCCAACCT
>NW_010196520.1:0-519 GCF_000695765.1 Mesitornis unicolor
GTTGCCGCCTCGCGCTCCGAGATCGGTTTCCTGGCAATGGCTGGCTTTGAAAATCAAACTTAGAACGGCATTGGTTAGCATAATGACCTCCTTTTCGGCATCTGGGAGAAACGCCAGGAAGTTGAGGTCTTCCCCCCCCATTCATTGTTAAACAATTCTTTTTCAGATGACCAGGTTTACCACATCCATAACAATTTCCCCCCCCCATTCCAGAGGGACCTTGCATATTAGC
Organism: Mesitornis unicolor; assembly: GCF_000695765.1. Taxonomy (NCBI): domain Eukaryota; kingdom Metazoa; phylum Chordata; class Aves; order Mesitornithiformes; family Mesitornithidae; genus Mesitornis; species Mesitornis unicolor. Next base: position 233 of record NW_010196520.1, read on the forward strand.
AAAAGCCGCAGCCATACTCTGATACTTATAATCTATGGTGCCAATTCTGTTACACGCCTCTACCATCTCCACCAAAGTGGGATTTGGTGTAGGGAGGGATTGTAACAGCTTCTTACAATCAGCGTTAGCATTTTCAACAGCCAGTTTAAGTAACAGAATTTCTCGAGCCTCCGCATTATCTATCTGGATCTATCTGGCACTCTAAAGCTTGTTCAAGCTGATTGATAAACTGCATATAAGGTTCTCGGGGCAAGCTGATTGATAAACTGCATATAAGGTTCTCGGGG
>NW_010196521.1:0-282 GCF_000695765.1 Mesitornis unicolor
GGTGGAAATTTGGGGGGTTACAAGGGGGGGGAAAATGTGGTCCCGGGGGTTGAATGGGGTCAGCAGTGGCCACTTGGGGCGGCGTGGTGGCCCAAAGTGTGGGCACGTGGGGGATTGGGGGCGCTGCGGTTGTGGTTTGGCGACGTTGGGGACCCCATGGCCACCAGGAGTTGACCTTAAGGACCACATGGCCATGATCTGGGGACCCCATGGCCACCAGGAGTTGACCTTGGGGACCCCATGGCCGTGATTTGGGGACACCGGGGACCCCAGGAGCGGAAC
>NW_010196521.1:556-760 GCF_000695765.1 Mesitornis unicolor
CATGTGGGGACCTTGGGGACCCCATGACCACACCCTGAGGACCTTAGGGCCACCATGAGTTGATCTTGGGGACCCCATGGCCATGATATGGGGACATTGGGGACCCCATGGCCATGATTTGGGGACCCCATGGCCACCAGGAGTTGACCTTGAGGACCCCGTGGCCATGACTGGGGGACATTGGGGACCCCATGGCCATGATTT
>NW_010196522.1:0-258 GCF_000695765.1 Mesitornis unicolor
GGGTGTTGGCTGGTTTGAGGGGGTATGCGGGAGTGAAACTTGCGTGCCCTTATGAGGTTGCGAGCTATGCTGGCGGTGGCATATGCCTTAGGGAGGGTCTTCCATGCCAATCAGGTCTCAACTGAAGGGTCCCACTAAGTGTGTCCACAGGTACGACGGGCTCGCTAGCCCCCTGGCAACCATCCTAGGAGGACAACTTTAACCCCAAACCCAGGCTGATGGAGCTCGCTTAGCCCTGTAAGGCCATCCTACTCAGAG
>NW_010196522.1:905-1152 GCF_000695765.1 Mesitornis unicolor
TCTCCATGAGGAAGGCAGCCTCAAAGAACATGGTGCCGGCTATGCACTATTGGTCAGGCAAACCCAAAACCGTAAGTCACCTCGCAGGAGTTGGTTTCATGATTAAAAACTCCATAACCTCCAAATTTAAAAAATTGCTGTCAGGTCATTCTGATAGCATCATCTCCCTACGCCTCCCACTACACAACAAGCAACATGTTGTTCTCTTCAGCATATATGCTCCAATTCTCCAAGCTGACCCTGCGGC
>NW_010196522.1:1381-1654 GCF_000695765.1 Mesitornis unicolor
CCCTGGATGCATCCTTGATCCAAGCACTGGCACCTCACTGACTACATCTTAGTGTGCCAGAGAAATGTTCGCGACATCCGTCATACCCGAGTGATGCCTAGTGCAGAATATCAAACAGACCACCGCCTTGTGTGATGCAAACTTAACCTCCAGTTTAAGCCTAAACCTAAGAGGGGCGGCATTCCGAGGAGGAGGCTCCAAGTTAACAATCTTCAAACAGTTACAGTGAGAGACAACTTCTGGGTAAATCTTCAAACTAGACTTGAAGACCAT
>NW_010196523.1:0-2471 GCF_000695765.1 Mesitornis unicolor
GGGTGACACGGAGGCGGCGCCGCCATGGCCGGGGAGGTCGTGTACGCCGATCTGAGGGTACCGGGGGGGACCGAGGAGACCCCCGCCACAGGTGGGGAGGAGGAGGAGGAGGGATGGAGGATGAGGATGAAGAGGGAGGGAGGAAGAGGAGGAGATGGAGAGGGAGGAAGATGAGGGAGGAAGAGGAGGAGATGAAGGAAGAGGATGAGGGAAGGAGGAAGATGAGGGATGGAAGATGAGGGATGGAGATGATGAGGGAGGGAGGAAGAGGATGAGGAGGAGGAGATGGAAGAGGAGACATGGAGGAAGAAGGGATGAAGATGAGGAAGGAGGATGGAGGAAGAGGATGAAGGTGAGGGATGGGGAGGGAGGATGAAGGAGGGAGGAGATGGATGAAGATGAGGGAGGATGAAGATGATGAGGAATGGAGGAGGGATGAAGATGGAGGATGAGGGATGGAAGAGGAGGAGGAGAGCTGGAGGATGAAGATGAGGAAGAAGATGAGGGAGGAAGAGGAGAAGGATGAAGATGGAGGAAGAAGAGGGATGGAGATGAAGGAGGGATGGAGGATGAAGATGAAGAGGGAGGAGGGATGGAGGAAGAGGAGGGACGGAGATGGAGGAGGGATGAGGATGAAGAGGGAGGATGAAGGATGAAGATGAGGGAGGACGAGGGATGGGGAGGGAGGGAGGATGAGGAGGAATGGAGAAGGAGGAGGGATGAAGATGAGGGATAGAGGATGAAGATGAAGGAGGACGAGGAGAAGGATGAGGGATGGAGGAGGAGGATGGAGATGAGGGATGGGGAGGGAGGGAGGATGAAGAAGGGAGGAGATGGAGGAGGGATGAAGATGAGGGATGGAGGATGAAGGAGGGTGGGGGTGGAGGAAGAGGATGAAGATGAGGGATGGGGAGGGAGGATGAAGATGAGGGAGGATGAAGAGGGATGAGCAGAGATGAAGATGAAGGAGGATGGAGGATGAGGATGGAGGAAGAGGATGAAGAGAGATGAAGATGAGGGCTGAAGGAGGGATGGAGGGTGAAGATGAGGGATGGAGGAAGAGGAGGAGGAGGAGGGATGGAGGAATGAGGATGAAGAGGGATGAAGATGAAGAGAGATGGAGAAAGAGGATGACGATAGGGAAGAGGGAGGATGAGGGATGGAGGAAGAGGATGAAGAGGGAGGATATGGAGATGGAGGAGGGATGAGGATGAGGGGTGGAGGAAGAGGATGAAGATGAGGGGGAGGGAGGATGAAGAGGGATGAAGGATGAGGAGGAGATGGAGGAAGAAGGGATGAAGGCGAGGGAGGGAGGATGAGGAAGGAGGGAGGAGGATGAGGGATGGAGGATGAAGATGAGGGAGAAAGAGGGAGGGAGGATGAGGAAGGAGATGGCTGATGGAGGATGAAGATGAGGAAGAGAAGGATGAAGAGGGAGGAAGAGGATGGAGATGAGGGAGGGAGGATGAGGAGGGACGGAGATGGAGGAGCGATGAAGATGAGAGGAAGAGGAATGGAGATGAGGGAGGATGAGGGGTGGAGGAGGAGGATTAGGAGGGAGGATGAAGAGGGATGAGGAGGAGAGATGAAGATGAAGGAGGGATGGAGGATGAGGATGATGAGGGAGGAAGAGGAGAAGGATGAAGATGGAGGAAGAGGATGAAGACGAGGGAGGGAGGATGAAGATGGAGGAAGATGAGGGATGGAGGAAGAGGATGAAGAGGGAGGAAGAGGATGGAGATGAGGGAGGGAGGATGAGGAGGGACGGAGATGGAGGAGCGATGAAGATGAGAGGAAGAGGAATGGAGATGAGGGAGGATGAGGGGTGGAGGAGGAGGATTAGGAGGGAGGATGAAGAGGGATGAGGAGGAGGAGAGATGAAAATGTAGGAGGGATGGAGGATGAGGATGATGAGGGAGGAAGAGGAGAAGGATGAAGATGGAGGAAGAGGATGAAGACGAGGGAGGGAGGATGAAGATGGAGGAAGATGAGGGATGGAGGAAGAGGATGAAGAGGGAGGAGGAGGTTGAAGAGGGATGGAGGATGAGGAGGAGAGATGAAGATGAGGGCTGAAGGAGGGATGGAGGATGAAGATGCAGGAGGGATGAAGATGAGGAGGATGAAGATGAAGGAAGAGGAATGGAGATGAGGGAGGATGAAGAGGGATGGAGGAGGAGGGATGAAGATGAGGGATGGAGATGGTAGAAGGATGAGGAGATGGAAGAGGAGGCACGGATGAAGATGGAAGGAGGAGGATGAAGAGGGATGAAGATGAGGGAGGAAGAGGAGAAGGATGAAGATGAGGGATGGGGAGGGAGCGAGGATGAGGAGGGATGAAGATGAGGGACGGAGGATGAGGAGGAAGATGAGGAGATGCAAGAGGATGAAGATGAAGAGGGATGGAGGATGAGGAGGGTGAGGGGACTGGGGGTCACCCCAGGGTCCCCCCCACCCACCTCCACACCTCCCCT
>NW_010196524.1:0-1580 GCF_000695765.1 Mesitornis unicolor
GGGGCAAAATTAATGGGGAGGGGGGGTCAGAAATCAATGGAGGGAGGCAAATTCCCGATTTCTGTGGAAAAATCCCCAATTCCTGTGAAAATTGGCCAATTTCTGTGGTAGGATCCCAAACTTCTGAGACAAAATCCCGAATTTCTGTGAAAAATCCCCAAACCTCTCTGGAAAAATCCCAAACTTCTGTGGAAAATTCTCCATTGTTGTGGTAGAATTCCAAATTTCTGAAACAAAATCCCAAATTTATGTGGAAAAATCCCCAATTGCTATAAGAAGATTCAAAATTTGAGACAAAATTCCGAATTTCTGAGACAAAATTCTTAATTAGATGTCGAAAAACCCCAATTTTCCATGGCAAAATCCCAAATATTTGTGGCAAAAGCCCAATTCTGTGGCAAAACCCCCGATTCCTGTGGTGAAATCTCAAATTCCTGTGGTAAAATCCCCAATTCCTGCACTAAATTCCCCTTTATTGGGGCAAAATCCCAAATTTCTGTGGCAAAATCCCTATTTTCTGTGGAAAATTCCCCATTTTTTGTGGCAAAATCCCCAATTTTTTGTGGAAAAATCCCAAATTCCTGCGGTAAGTTCCTAAATTTGTGGTAAAATCCCCAATTTTTATGGCAAATTCTCAAATTTCTGAGCAAAATTTGCTAATTTCTCTGGTAAAATTCCAAATTCCTGAGACAGAATTCTCAGTTTCTGTGGAAAAATTCCAAATTTCTGTGGAAAACCCCAAATTTCTGGGATAAAATTCTGAATTTCTCTGGTAAAATTCCAAATTCCTGAGACAGAATTCTCAGTTTCTGTGGAAAAATTCCAAATTTCTGTGGAAAACCCCAAATTTCTGGGATAAAATTCTGAATTTCTCTGGTAAAATTCCAAATTTCTGAGACAAAATCCCAAATTTCTGTGGAAAAACTCCAAATTTCTGTGGGAAATTCCAAATTCCTGAGACAAAATTCTCAATTTCTGTGGAAAAGTCCCAAATTTCTGTGGAAAAGTCCCAAATTTCTGTGGAAAAGTCCCAAATTTCTGTGGGAAACTCCAAATTTCTGTGGGAAAGTCCAAATTTCTGTGGGAAACTCCAAATTTCTGTGGGAAAGTCCCAAATTCCTGAGACAAAATTCTCTATTTCTGTGGAAAAACTCCAAATTTCTGTGGAAAAATTCCAAATTTCTGGGGTAAAATTCCAAATTTCTGAGACAAAAACCCCAAATTTCTGTGGAAAACTCCAAATTTCTGAGATAAAAAGCTGAATTTCTGGGGTAAAATTCCAAATTTCTGTGGAAAACCCCAAATTTCTGGGGTAAAATTCCCAATTTCTGTGGAAAAATCCCAACTTTCTATGGAAAACTCCAAATTTCTGTGGGAAATTACAAATTCCTGAGACAAAATTCTCAATTTCTGTGGAAAAGTCCCAACTTTCTGTGGAAAATTCCAAATTTGAGATAAAACTCCAAATTCCTGTGGTAAAACTCAAACTTTTTGAGGTAAAATTTGCCCCCCATGGTAAAATCTCCCTCCCCCCAATTATTTGCCCCCCTCCCCCCAGTCCTCACCTTCATTTCGGGGGT
>NW_010196525.1:0-506 GCF_000695765.1 Mesitornis unicolor
GAGGTGGGTCCTGGGGGGAAAAAAGGGGTCCCTAACCCCTCCCTGAGGGATTTTTTTGGGGGAGGGGGTGTATTTTGGGATTGGGGGGCCCGCTGCTGAAGCTGTGTCCTGGCAGCATTATGATGAGGAAGAGGAAGAGGATGATGAGGACGATGAGGACAGCGAAGAGGACTCGGAGGACGACGAGGACATGCAGGACATGGACGAGATGAACGATTACAACGAATCCCCCGACGACGGGGAGATTAATGAGGTAACAAAACGGGAGGGGGGACACCCCAAACTGCCCCCCCCAGCTTGAAGTTTGGGGTGTCCTAAACCTTCCCATCCCCAGGTGGACATGGAGGGGGCCGAGCAGGACCAGGACCAGTGGATGATTTGAGCCGGGACTGGGACGAACTGGAGAGAAACCCCCCAACACGGCAGCGCTTTGGTGACACCGCCGTGGGGTTTTTTTTGTTTCTAATAAATCCCTTTTTCACAGAATCACAAACCGTTAGGGATTG
>NW_010196526.1:0-1184 GCF_000695765.1 Mesitornis unicolor
AAAGAAAGAAAGAAAGAAAGAAAGAGAAAAGTAGGAAGGGAGGCAGATGGGATGGAGAGAGGTAAGGGACAGAGGAAAGGATGACTTTTTAATAAAATGCTTCCCCAGATTTTAATCTAATTCCACTTCCAAGAGCCAAGTTGCTTCCCAGGTCAGCTGTCAGCCCTGAGGGCAGTTTCAGCTGCTCAAGGGTAGATCAATAATAAAATAGAAAATACAAAGGTAAAAGCCCTGAAAATGGGAAATAGCAAACTTTACAGCTGAGATGCAAACCAATAAGAAAAAAGAAAGTTTATTAAAAATAACTGACATGAAGGTCTTAAATGGTGTTTCTGATAAAAGAATTCAGGATTTATAATATGGGTACAATTACTCACAAAAATTCTGAGGGGAGGTCTGCCCAGGCTACAGCTCAGCTGAAACCTCCTTGGGAAGCAGCTGAAAATGAAGCTGGATTATGTTTCATAAGAGCATGCACCACAATTTCAAGACCATTGCCTTAATGGTGAGTATTTTGCTGATTAAACACCTCTGGGAATGAATGGAACCTGATGCCTGTAGAAAAAAATGGCTAAAGCCTGACCTAAACAAGAAAAGTGAGGTATTCTGTGACTCTCTCAATGACATTGAGATGGCCCTTTCACTAAGTGCTTGAAAATTAACTGACATTGATTCTGATGAAATGTTAACTTTAAATATTTTAAAACACATTATTTAAACTTATTTTCAGAAGTTCAGTTATAAATACTTGCTACTTAGCTGCCAGTGGACCTGTAAAGACAGGTAATCCAAAGCTCTTAGACTGTTTTGATGAGGAAAAACAAACAAGCAGGAAATCAAACCTTCTAGTGAACAGGCATTTAGTAAGACAATCCCAGCTCTGGAAACATCATTGTACTTGGAAATAATTAACTACTTCATTTTCAGCCCCTTCTTCTGCTTTGATGATGCCTATAAGGTGGGATTGAATGTAGTCCGCTATTGGGATGTATTGGGTTTGTGTGGCGTGGTTTTGGTAGCAGGGAAGGGGCTACTGGGATGGCTCCTGTGAGAAGTTGCCAGAAGCTTCCCTGGTGCCAAGTATAACCCACCTCTAACCAAGGCCAAGCCAATCAGAGATGGTGGTATCCACCCCTGTGACAACATGGAGGACTGTCTCCCTGGGATGGACACCACACTGGAGC